>NC_056744.1:149320778-149418278 GCF_019279795.1 Protopterus annectens | reverse complement strand
CCATGACTCTGCAAACAAGACTAGTCGTGCTAATAGAGCTGCAGTTTCCTGGGTAAGTGGTGGGGCCACCCTTGTGGATAGGTATGACATCACTGTGTGCCACACTTTCTGTCTTATTCTGTGACCCCAAGGTCTTTCCTACAAAAATCTAATGCAAGCAGTGCATAAATAATTAAATTAATGACAATTCTGACTGGCTCACTCAGTCAATAACAAGGCCAAGTTCCAATAATCACTTCTGAAAACACAAAAGTAGTGCTAGTGGTTCCCATATACAGTTTACTTCACAGCACATGGTGTACTGTCACAAAAGCATACTTATTACAAGGAGAGAGTAAACTTACTGAAGAAAAAAATCAGATAATTCTCAGAAAATCATGAGCACCTGGCAGGTATGCCATTGTTTGTCAACTTTTACTGAGATCAGTTTAAGAAAAGTTTCTGTGGCTGTCCAGTGAAAAGTCCTGATAGGGCAAGAGCCGTATAGCCTATTCACTCCCTATCTGGGGTGAGAACCTAATCAGATCAATGCTTTTGAGGTAAGAGATGGGATTGTGGTCCGGTCAACAGTCGTGAGTGAACCTAACTACCTCCCCTGTCATGGCAGTGGCTGCCATGTATGGCTGCTTATGGTGAGTAGGAGAGGGATGCAGTCAGCCATGCCACTCTCAGAAGGCTGTCCTACTGCTTGGTGTGGGCATGGTCATCTAGCCCAGTCCAGTTAAAGCAATCTAAACCAGTCCCTCTCCTCACAAGATAGGTATGCTCATACTTCCCACATTGGCTTCTGCAGACGCCTGTGTTGTAAATTCAGCCTGGGTCATTTGGGTCATAGGGCTTTATTATCCCTCTAAACCAACAAAGCTGGCATGGCTCTGTATACATCTTGCCTTCAAAAACATTTTTAGCAATGTATTTAATTCTCCAGACTATGTGACAGCCTTTTCATTTGGTCAGTCATTTAGGGTCAAAGAGACTGCTCTCAGTCAACTGCTTGCAGCTTGTTTGTGGAAGGCTACATTCCATTTTTATTAAGACATTGAGATACCTGTATAATGTTTCCCTGACAGTTTGATGAGTAAAAAAAATAACTTTGCTGTGTGACACAAAAGACAGAAGAGCAGCTGACTAGGTTGAGTACAAAACAAAAAATCACAGCACAGATGTTATACTAAAATAGGTGGAATCACAAAAATATTTTGTAGAACTGAGCACATTGGCTGCCTGACTTTACTGGGTACCATCACCCACAACTCATGTGCAACTCTGTTGCCTTTTATCTTAGGTTCTGTTAACCTACTGTACCAATTTACCATCTACTCTATAGTGATGCTCCCTTGCATTACTGAGGCTTCACATAATGTTTAGAAAAGATGAGACAGAGATGAGACAAGCATGAACTCTAACAAGTACTCCAAAGCATGTAAACTCACTCTCTATCATACATGTCTGCACCTGATATGGAGGGAAGGCCAATTGGTATACAGCTCCTTAAAGTTCCCTTGTGAAATATATATAGTGCAGTCCCTGTGCGGTGTATTTACAGTGTTGGCAGATGCACTGTAAGGAAACCTATACCTATCAGTAGCTGAAATGCTACATAAGAACCTATTTTACCTGTCCTTAAGGTTTCACCTGCTGATGTGCTTTTTCTTGAGGTTAATGTGTCTCATTATTTCATCTTTCAGAAAATGAAATGTATGTACTTATCTTAATGATCATGTCTGCTGTGTTTGCAACATTTACCATATTTTCCGTATTTTACATCTTCAGTTTCACAAATTTTAACATCTTTCTTTCTAATGCCCACCCTTTTTCCACAACTATCATTTTTTTCACCAACACATCTTCATCATTCCGTTTTTTTATTATATAGTTCATCACATCTTGTTTTCCACAACACCAATACCGTTACCATCAATATCTTGTCCAATTTCTCAGCTTCACATTCTTTTCTTTTTTCAGGTTCCCCATACAATATTATATACATGTTTATATTTCAAAAACCTTTCCACTTATACTCATTTTGATTTTTTTCAAAAAATGAATTCTTTTTACAATGCAAAAATAATGCTTTCTCATTTCTTATTCATTACAATCTTTACATTTTCTCTACTCCACTGCCTTATATGTCATACTACCTTTACAGACAACTTATCCAATAATAATTCCATTCTATTTTTTAGCTTTATCAGTTATTTTCTATGTCTCATATCCCTTTTCCCATCATATCCTCCGTTCTACTTATTGTCTTTCTTTTTCATTGTTTTTATATTTCCACAGTTCACATACAATATTTCCCCTATCAAACTACCTTCCTTCTGCTTCATAATTTTAATACCTAAAAGGTGCACAAATTCAAAATATAAAACTTGATTTTTAAATGTAAACATTCTTCTTTTTTATCATATACAGTTCCTTGTCTAACGAGATTGAGTCTTGATGTCCAAATAAAACTGACAAAAAAACATCTCGAACAACTCTGTTTCCCCAGCTTTCCCGGTATATACATATTCAACATATATAACTTCCTTTTAAAAAATAAACGTTATCCACCAACTAACTTTTATTATTTCATCCAGCATTTCTCTCCATTTTTCTGATATTTTCAAACTTTCACCAAACCTGATTCTTAGTATGTTTATCTCATTTCTTTTAAAATAGGTTCCAGTTCTCTTGCCAAACCCATTTTGTCCAATAAAGCCAAACCCTACTTTTATAACACTAATACTCCCTAACCCCTAATCCTCCAAAATATTTCACATTGCCTCATGGCTTCTGATTCATATGCTTTGCTACAGCACATGCAACCAGTCTTACACCTTTATTCTCCTTAAAATAGCAGCTATTACTTTTTTATTTTTACTAACATTTTTTTACTTCTTTTCCCTTTACTCCATATTGTCCTTCCCCTATCTCTTCATGCAAAATGATTATTTTCATAAAGATTTTATAATCGGTATGCCTCAGTGTTACTGGCCTTCTCTTCTTAATATTTTTATTATCTTTCTTCTACATACATTTAGTCACCCAGCTCATATTTTTCATCTTCTAACCACTCATTCACAAATGCTTCTTTTTCCATCCAAGTCTGTTGCTGATTCTTCCTTCTCTTCTTTTATAATCACTCCCAATTCTTTCAATTCAATTCTATATTCTAATTTATATTTTGCTCTGTCCAAGCGTTTCTTAATTTTCCACCTCCCCTTTCAAATTCTTCCTTCTTATACATAATTTCTTCTTGTTTACATATTACAGCCCCATTCTCATCTACCATTCTATCCATCTCACCTCTCTTGTTTACCCCTTTCCTATAAATGTGAAATTTCTTCCTTCTTTCCCTTTAAAAATATTACTGTCTATACAAAATTGTCTTTTTCCTTATTTTTCATACAATTTATTTTTGATTTTCTTTTTACTCTTTAACTTTTTCCTCCATTTCTTTCTCAGAACCTTTCACCTTGTTTTCATATTCTACTTCATTTCTTTTTATACTTCTTTCTATTTCCAGAAAAACTTTTTTTATTCCTTCATAAATACTACCCCCCATTTTGTCCAATTTTCATCAAATACTCTCATTGTCATATGTTCCTTCCATAGTCTACTACCTTCATACCTCTCAACTGTACAGATTTTCACAGAATGTCCAGATTTTTGCCTTATATTTTTGGTAAATTTTTCATAAAATTGTGGCTTTCTGGCAAATTAGTGGCAAATCATTAAAGACTGAAGTTAGAAAATAATGATAGACATTTGAGTTTTAGACTTCATACCCTTCAGAAAATTCATGCTAATGCAAAACCTGTTATTACATCAACTTTCTAAGTCTGTAAGAACAATATTTCAAAATTGTCCCTATTTGTACCACTTTTTTATGGCTTTATCCAGATTTCTTACTCTAAGAGATTGAGAGGTATGACTACCTTCATCTTTTATTACTTTCTTTTTACCTACAACCTCTGATAACCATTTTATTCCTTTACCTTCTTTAATGATTTCTTTATTATTACCCAATACAGCCCATATTACTCTATGATCTGAAAAATCTTTTCCTTCTATTGCCACCTGCCACTTCCTTCACGTCTCCTCAATACAAAACATAATCTATCTCTGTTTTACAAATTCTCCTTTTCTACATCCACTCTCTACTTTCCTAGCTTTGAATTTCCATATCATATTGCTTCTTTTATCACTTTTACATAGTGTTTTATTTTTCTTCTTCTTTTCCAACTTTACAGATAAGTCCCAATCATTACTATCGTCATCTTTGCTATCACATTTTTTTAAATTCTTCACACTTTTTTAACTTTCTGACATGTTTGCCTACACATGTTACTTTTATCCTTACACAACTTTCATGTTTTCTCAAGTCACATATCATTACCCTTCCTGGTGTCACAATTGCTGCATCCAGTATTTTTCTTCATCCACTCTTATTAACACCCCTTACCTAGAATATGTTTCATATCTTACTGACCATATAATCTTTTTCTTATGCAGTTTCAATTCTTTTTGTTTTGTTTTTACTGTATAACACATCTTGTATTGAGTAAACATAACACATCCATCTTTTTCTTCTTGCACTGTTGACCAACCACTAAACTCTCTACTTCATTTCTTATACTTTTCACATATAGTCACAAAATGCCTAATCATCCCTTTCCCTTTTTGAATATTTTTTTCCTCCTGTTCTTATTTTTCCTCTTTCAATGTCCCACTTATTACTCCATCAGCCAAACATGCCTCTGTGCTTTTAGCTACTGTAATCTGCTACACTACCATGTTACCAGCTTCATTATCTGACTGCTCCTTTAATGCTCAATCCATCACAGTTTGACTCCTCTCCTGGTTCTCCTTTTTTATAAAAGTCTCCAACACCTCATATCCAGACCTTGCTCTTCAACTCCATAACTACACTTTCATCTCAAGCTCTCTCTCTAATTCTCATTCTAAACATTTTCCAACAACAGTGTTTACTCCTTCTTCCAGCTTAGAATTCTCCAAGCCCTAGTGTCAGCCCTTTGGCACTACCTCAAAAAGAGTAGGGAAAGTTCCTTAAAGCCCTGGCCAAATTTTCCATAATCAGTATGAATACCACCTTGGGTCTCCCTGGAAAAGAGGCCATTGTTCTAGTGGGACTAGCCCAGTCAACAAAGTATAAATACAAATTAAAAAATAGTGGCAGTAGGCAGACAGGGAGCAATTACATTTATTGTTATGTAAGTACACAATTTTCATATTTTAGTTGATCAGTGGACAGTCACAGAGCAATTAAATGTATTATTATATAAGTGCACAACTTTCACATTTAAGTTGATCTCTGTTTGTAAACTGTAATGGAGGGACCAGTACCTTAGCAGACAATATATGGTAGAAAGACAGTGTTCTCTTTAAAACATTTCTTAAATGAAGCTCTAGACGTTTAGACTATAGCCAGACAAAAATGTTTATCAAAAGTATGTAAGGAGGAACATCTGTCAGCTGCAGAAATATCATCCAGTGGCAGATTTTTTAGGAATGTCATAGATGTTTTCTGAGCTCCAGTGGAGTGTAACTTGAGTAATAACTTCGATTTGTATGAGTAGCAGAAGAAAATTTAATCTGAAAGCCATCTAGACAGAGATAGTTTAGCTAACCTTTGTCCAATCTTAATATGCAAAAATGATATGAATAGTTGGTCATCATTTTTGATACTCTTAGCTCAATTCAAGCAAAATCTGTATTGTCTGTGACCATCAAGTCTATATTTCCCTTTGTTGGAATGCAGGGGGGGGGTTATGGGTAGATTAATAGGCTGGTTCAGGTAGTGGCTACTTTTGTAATGAAGGATGGATTCAATCTAGGGTGACCTGATCCTTGCAGAAAATGATGCATGGGAACATTGAGAATATTGTGTGTAATTCTGATACGCTTCTTGCTGAAGTAATGGCAACCAAGAATAAAGTCTACCAAGACAAAAAATGTAGTCTTTTGTATGAGCTCACTCAAAAGGCAATATTGTGAGTTTTTATGATGATGATAAGGTCTCAAGGTGGAGTAGAATGATGAAAGGGGGCCCTACAAGACTGGTTTTAAAAATGCTTTGCAAAACTTATTGGAGGTAAGCGATGAGGATGGAAAGACTTCATGAAAGGAGGAAATGGCAGCCAAATGTACCTTGGCTGTAGAAAGCTGGATCCTAAATTAAATATCTCTGTCAAAAATGACAGGGCAGAAGATATAAGAGCTGAGAAAAGGTCTAATCCTTGTCCAGTTCCCAAATGGAAACTTCATACAACTTGCTTTTATAAATCTTCATGGTGGTATATTTTTGAGATGCTTTAATAGGGTGTATCTATCGAGGACAGAACATTGAGTTCCTGGCTATTAATGGAAGTGGAGGAACCACATGGTTCACTGTCGCCACTGCATATCTAGGTAAAGCTCGCCAGATGGATGGAAGAGTCTCACCCAGTTATGGTTCCCTTTGATCACTACAGTCTCTATTACTGTGTCAGGGATAGCCACTTGATGGTGTGATAATTGGCTGTAGGAGATTTGGGTGTGTTGGTTAATGTTGCCAAAAATGGGCATGGGTATTTGTTTTGATAAGTGGGTTGAGGAACCCTACCTGCTATGACCTACACAAGGGACCCGTGCTAACAATAGTAGGGGTGCATGTGCCCTATTGGCCAGTGTGTGTGCTTGCCATAAAGCCCAGCAACCCAAGGTCAGTAAGTGACTGGCTGGCTGGAGTCCCGTTACCTAGCTTGAGTTAACTGGGATAGCTCTGCTGAGCAAAAGCTGGACATGAAACCAATCAACCTGCACAACATGAGCTAAGAACTGCTAAATTGCTACAATCAGTGTAGGTTCACTGACAGGATGCCGCTTGGAAGTGGATGAAATGATGGTAAGAAGGATGCTGGACATCTTATGTGTAGAGGAGAAAAGGTGGAAGGGAGTGCAGCAAAGATGCTTCGCTTGGTATCCAAAGTCTACTTCTCAGGAGGAGGACATACTTGAAATGCTGTCAGAATTGTGGTGAGGGAGAGGCTTCAGAAGACAGTGAGGGATGTTATCAGAATTAGTGATAGACTCATGGCAATCAGACTACAGTGTAAGCACAGGACACTATTCATATTCTCAGCCTATGCCCCACAGCAGGGTTGTGATAATGAAGAAAAAAAGTACATTCACACAACAGTTGTAGGACCTGCTAGATAGGCAGGACAACATGAATTGTTGCTGATAATGGGAGACCTGAATGCACACAGCAGGACAGATAAAACAGGATATAAGTACTGGCTGGTTCCACATGGTTGGGGCAACAGGAATAAGCCATTCAAGACTTCTGTCTGACAAAATGGCTTGATGGCAGCCAACACATAGTTCAGCAATGCAGACAGTCACAAGATCTCATCCAAGAGTGGAAAACATGCAATTCAGGCTGACATCTTCCTATTAAGAAAAGGGCATTGTGATAGAATCAGGGATTACAAAGTCATTCCCAGTAAAACAGTGGGCCCATAGCATAAATTACTGGTTGCCATAATCAGCTGCAAGCAGTGGGCAGAGAAGACTCTAAAGTCAACAGAGACTAAGCTGAAGACATGATAGTTAACAGGAGCAAAAGCACAAGAATTCAAGGAATTACTCAGGGCTCTTGCACCTCAGGAATAAGAGCAAATAGCCAGAGATGAAGAAGAATGGGAACGCTCCAAAACAGCATGTGTAAGGACTATCGTACAAATATTCAGCCAAGCCAGGTATGGAAGCAAGGAACATTAGGAAAGCTGGTGATGGAATGCATAAGTCCAGGAAGTCATCAAAAGAAAGGAGTGAAGGAAAAAGCTGGAGACAGGAAAGATGACCCAGGCTAAGACAGAATACTAGCTGGTTAACAAAGAGGCTAAGCAAAGAGTTACAATAGCAAAGAACAAGACATCAGAGGCACTCTACCAGCTTCTGGAAAGTGATTCTGTAGATGGCCCAAAGAAACTCTATCAGGTTGCAAAGCAAAGGTAGAAAGATAAAGAAGATAGTTAGAGACCCTTCATAAGGGATAACAACAACAGCCTACTCAGCAGTCCACAGGAAATCAAAGGCGGATGGAAAGAGTACTTCCAGCAGCTTCTAAATGAAGACAACCCCACAGAAGCTGTACTGCTTCAGGCACATCCTATGTTGAAAGATGAAGAGAAGCCCACCCTAGCAGAAGTATGAACAGAACTAAGGAAAATGAAGTCAGGGAAAGCAGCAGGCTCAGATGAGGTCACATCAAGTATGATCTATATGTTGGGCAAGATAGGGGACAAATGGCTACTGAGTGCTCTCATAGCAGTATGGATAGAAAAGTGTATCTCAGATGACTGTATCTCAGATGACTGTAGAATAAGCATACTAGTACCAACGTACAAGGGCAAAGGGAATTTCCACAACTGTGGACAGTACAAACAAGCTATCAAACACCTGTCACATTGCATGAAAGTTCTGGAGATGGTGACTGATAAGTGAATACACAGAGTAGTAGAATTTAAGATGGGTGGGAGGGTGGCCTAATGGTTAAAGTTTTTGCTTTACAAACACAAGGTGCAGGGTTTGAGTCTCACAAGGGATAATTGGCTAGGCTTAAAATGGCTTGCAAGGGCAGTTAGCTTAGTACTAACCTATGAACCTATGAACCTATGAAGATGAGCAGTTTGGATTCAGATCAGGATGCAGCACAATCAACCTAATGTTTGCAGTGATACAGTGAAGAAGCAAGAGATGACAAAAGCGTCCAACTGGGCATTTTTAGACTTGGAAAAAGCCTATGACAAGGTTCAAACAAAGATGATTTGGGCATTCCTGTGGTGGTTTGAAGTCCCAGAAGCATTGGTAGAATTGGTGCAGGCTATAGACAAGGACTCAATAAATCAAGTATGAACAGTTCTTTGACTCACAGAGGGTTTCCCAACAGGAGTGAGTTTTCATCAGAGTTCACCTCTAAGCCTATCACTGTTCATAGTGGTGATGGACTACATTACCAAACAGGTCAGAGGGGACAGATCAACAAAGTTGCTGTATGTAGACAATATGGTGTTACAGTCAGACTCTGAGCAAGAACTTCAGCAAAGTATAGGGGAATGGAACGCAAAAATGAAGGCACGTGGCATGAAAGTGAACACAGAAAAGACAGTTGCAATGGAAGCAAATGGGAAAATCAGAAAAAGTTGCAAATTGAGACAGAAGAGAAAATAATGGAACAGGTTAACAGCTTCAAGTACATGGGAGGACTGATTGAGAGAAAGAGAGTCTGAATGAGGAGGTCAAAGCTAGACTCACAGGGGCTGCAGCCAACAGGTTCAGAGTTTCAGGGGTAGTTATGAGTTATGACAGAAGAATGCCAAAGAAGCTGAAAAGTAAGGTGTACAAAACAGTGGTGTGACATGTAATTTTGTATGGCACAGAAACCTGGGCAGTATAGGCAGAGCAGCTGAGGAAGCTAGAGGTGATGGAAATTAAGTGACTGAGATGGGTAGTAGGATGCACACTATGTAACAGATGAAGAAATGAGTACATCATAGAAGAAACCAAAGTAGCTCTAACTGTAGAAAAAATGAAAGAGAGCAGATTATGGTGGTTTGGGAACATGTGCGGAAAAGCAGAAGATGATGTTGGGAAGAAGATTTGGGACGGAAAGGAAGAAGGCAAGAAAAAACGAGGGCATCCATCAAAGAGGTGTTTGGATTGTGTGAGAGAAGACCCACAACAGTCAGGCATGACTGCTGAAGAAGGTAGGAGAGTGGCACTACATCAAGAGATTTGGCAACAATTGGCACAACAACCCTATCCTGTGTAGAAAATGAGAATGGGGGGGGTGATGATGATCATTGCCAGATAGATGGGCCAGTAGCTGGGAAGCTGTGGGTACAAGGAGAGGTTTGCATATCAGCTGAGGCAAAAGCAGAGGCAAACATGTTTGTCTTAGCCAGAATGGGGCTATGAGAATGACCTTTGCTTTGCACATCTTGTCTTTCTAACCTGAGAATAAGAGGTACTGGAGGGAATGTATACAGGAGCCCAGAAGACCAAGTGTAGAACCATGCATTTCTGAGTCTGTGTCCATGACGATGGACAAGGTTAAAGAAGTAGCTGCATTTTGCGTTGAAGGATAAAGTGAGGAGATTGCAACAAGGCTTCCCCAGCAATGGAAACTCTTCCATGCCACAGACATGTTTAGAGTCCATTTCTGTGGGAGAAAGATGTGCCTTCTCATCCTATCTGCAATGACATTGGCTTTCCCAGGAAGTGTATTGCTATTAGGAAGCAATATGAATATATGGCCCATTCCAAAACCTTCACTGCTTTCTGACAAAGTGGTTAAGATTATGTTCTACTCTGTTTTTTGATGCATCTGACTACTAGGTAGACCACCCTTTTCTCCAAAATATTTATGGGCAGATTAACCTCTGATTAATTACATGCCACTTGGACTATCTTATTTAAACAGTGCCCCACCCACCATACATCCATGCTCAGTGTTACTGCTGGAAAGGGTGATTAAAAGGAATGGCCTGTCAGCAGACTGTCCACTTGCATTCAACACAAGTGTTTTAAACACATCCTTGATAGTCTGAATTTCTTTGTCATAGAATCCATCGATTTACACTCTTGAACTTTCAGTGTTCATTGTGTTAAATCTTGCATGATGAATCATCTGAATTGTGGTAGTCATCAAGCTTAGCACTCTGATAACCACAGTTTCAGGTGGACAGGGTTTCTGGGACAATATTTGTACCCATTGTGTTAAAGGAAGCATTATGTCTGATGGTACCATGAGGGCAGCAATGAGTTAGCCATCTGATTCCTAGTAACTATGCATGTGCAGCTCCTAGCACCATGCACTTGATGAACACTTAGGGGGCAGTGGTGAGACAAAGGCAGCACTTTGAACTAATAATGGCTGGCTCCTACCTGAAAACATAGGAATCTTTGGGGCACACTGACAATTTTGATGTGCAAGTAAATATCCTGAAGATTTAAAGAGCATGTCCAATCTCCTTCTTCCAAGCAGGGAAGGATGGTTAGCACCATGACCATCTACAGAGTTCCTTTCTTGACATGCAGATTTAGGTGGATGAGGTCTAAAACTGGTCTGAGGTCCTGAATATTTCTGGGCACAAACAAGAATCTTGAATAGAATACAGACCCTTTCTAATTTTGTGTACCTCTTGGATGTCCCACTTGACCAGATGTTTTGTTACTCATGCTTTGCTGCCTTACACTATGAGGGCAGAGCCATTGTAGAATGAGAGGGTGGATGTATTAGGTACTTGGAAAAGGGTAAAGTATGGCCTCTGTATATTATCTCATTGATCCAGTTGTCTTGCATAGTGGTCATCCATGCACTAGAATGCAAAGAGAGTCAGCCCTCAAATGTTTCCATTGTGGGACAATTAGGCAACTTCTAAGGGTTTAGAATATCTGTTTGCTGGGGAAGGATTGCTGAACCCCTGTTGTTACAGACTTCCTCTGCCTATGGGATAGCAACCATTTGAGTAATTTCCATATCCACAGGAATTTCTATAAAATTATTGTTGTTGCTGGGAATGTGTGGCTTTCCTATACTAAATGATCTTTGCTCCTTTTTGGTTTATTTGGAATTATCTCTGTGGGGCTGTGAACTTAACCCCAACAACAGTAAGAATCTTCCCCAATTCACACTGCTGCAACTTTCCTACACTCATTGTCCAAAAAGGGTAGTGCTATCAAAGGAAATATTGACAAAGCCACTTTGAAGTGCTCCAGTTAAACCAGTTAACTCCAGCCATGCCTGATATCTGATTGTGCTGCCTGATCCAGTGGAACAAACTGCTCCTTCTGTTTCATTACAGAAAAGATGCATGGAGATTGGAGCTGTTGTATTCATAGTTGCCACCAGTCATTCCATTTACTTAGGGGTATCTCTGGGGGAGGCAGCTGTTTTAGAGTGTTTAGCATTTTTACCACAATATCTCTCTGAAACCTAATTATATATGCCATGGAGCTCATAGCCCGAAAGAAATATGCTAGACACATATATATGCTTTCCTAGTCTGTGCATCATTCTCAAATCTTTATTAGGAGGATAAATGGATTGGGCATTCTCAGGAGCCTCACTTTGGTGGCTGTGGACACCACCACACAGTGCACCGTTTGTACCAATGCGGCCTGTCCTTAGAGGTCCACAGGATTCTACTGTTTTTGGGGAACTGGATCAGCAACATTTGGGTCCCTCCCATCTGTATTACATACCATGTCAATCATTTTATTTTTGGGGGCAGGGGGTTTGACCTGAAGGTTTTCTGGAAGATCTCTTCCTCCAGGCAGGGAGGTTCAGTTGGATATGATACCCTCTCTGCTGCAACATTTCCAAAATTTCCATGAACTTTGGGTCCTCTGGAGGAGATTGGGAGAAGATTCCCCTTCATTGAGATCCAGGCCTGGCGTGGCAGACTCAGGTGGGAAGTCAATGTGTTTTTCTTGCATGTCCTCTTTCCAGAGATGCTCATGGGGCAGCTGTCCAAACTTCCCTGGGGATAGTCTAACCCAAATTATACAGTCCTTTTTTAGCCTTCAGGGCCTAGGTCCTATTTTTGTAAGAATGATGGTTGCCTGTAAGAACCAAAATCAGTCATGTGGAGGTGAAGAACCAATAGAGTAGGTGCCTGTTCTAGATCAAAGACCCTAAACAAACTCCTCACTGCTGAAGGGTGTACTGACGTAGAAGGGGCCAAAGCCACCTGGCTGATTGCAGCAGCATGAAGCATCTAGGCAAGAGACATCTCATCAGTTCCAAGACTCCTGGAGCCAAAACTGAGAAAAGGGCTGGGAACAGTAGAAGCAGGAATCTGAGTTTCCTCTCACAGCAGCCAGGAGACAGAGGGGACCAAAGGCACATTGAACTGAAGTTGAGCCTTAATACTGTTCGGGGCATAAACAGAAGGACTAAGGAAAAAAGAAAATAGTTAGGGATAGTCAATAAATTAAATACAAAAGCTGCACAAAAATTACGATCATTTACAAAAAACAATTTTACACACACACACACACACACACACACACACACACACACACACACACACACACACACACATAAAGTTTAGATTTATCCGAAGTCTGAAACACCCAAAAATTCTCCCTGTCTCACTCGAGCTAAAGGAAATCATGCTGAATCTTGAATGGTGTCAATGAGATCTGGAGGGGCTAGGCTATACAAAGGTATTATGGTTAAGGGGAGTAGCTCGAGCTATGAGAAACTCATAGCTGCCAAGATGATGTACCTTCAGTAACCTGTCCAACAATTGCAGTGTGCACACAGTGATCAACATAAATCTATCTCTAGTCCAAGTTCTGTAAACTTCAAGTGCAACATTCTGTATTACACCCATGTTATAAATGCAATCACTTATTCCTCATTTCCAAGTACAATAGGCCTGTAAATAAAAAGTGAGGTCTCATCTCATGTCTCATGTATCTGTTACTACTTTTATTGTTACTCTCTATTAAACTATGGATTAATACTTTGGAGCTTTTCTCCCCGGGCCTCTACTGAAAATGGACATATATCCAGCTAGACTAGCCCGGTCAACAAGTGTAAAATAATAATAATAATAATCTGCATTAATAAGTGGTGCTCAGGTAGATGTAAAAGATGCCATAGCACTTACTGAGAAGATTAGATGAATTTCTCTTATATTTTGAACAAATTTTCCATGGTCAGTATGAATGACAACCACCTAAGGACTCTCCTAAAATACATAGTCTGAATGACATGATCAACAAAATGAAATAAATAATAAATGTTTTTTTCACAAGCATCAGTACAATAAAATAAACAAAGAATTGATTGAGGAATATGTGCCTATGCTTAGAGCCATGACTTGACCTTTTAGGTTACTGATTTTTTTTTCTTTATTTCATTTGTTGACAGGTAAGCATATTGTTCCACATGGGATTATTTCATTCACAACCAGTAGGGCCAGATGAACCACTAGGTGACCTTGGCACCTGCCTAGAGCACTGTACTGGCAGGGAGGCCCATCCACAATATTAAATAAAGAAAAACTTAAAAAAACGTTCTTACTTTGCTAAATGACTATGTACTGTTACTTTAAGAATTAATCTTTCGGCTTTTCCCGGTTAGGGGTCGCCACAGCGGAACTCCGGTCCGCTAATGATTTGCAGCAGATTTTTACGTGCCGAGTTGCCGGCCCTGACGCACAACCTTCAATGAAGGTACGCCCATTCACGCATGTCTCCACACAGAAGACGCTCTAGCTGAGAATCGAACAGGACAACGTCTTACTGTGAGGCGACAACGCTACCGCAACACCACTACTGCAGTCTACTTTAAGAATAATAAAAAAAAAAAAAAAAGATTTCCTGTTTAGTCCACATCCATGTCCAAGTCCTGCTGGTTCCTGCTTTCAGCCAATGAAACAGGAGCAAATGTACACACAGAGATGGTGTGCGATTTAAAGCAGACCAGGAGCAGTGCAGCAAAGATTTTTTAGAACAGGCAGACAAACATTCACTAACTTGGGCAGCTGCTAATTAGCATTGGGATACAGGTAAAATCATTATGAGATGTGTAAACAGGTATTCACCAGAGAGTGTGTAGGCAGCTCTATATTATATTCTCGAATGTTGACAATGTCGAATCTGACATTGTCGACACAAGAACATCGAATGCTCAGAATCTTGAGTGTGTAAACGGAAATCTCCGTAAGGGAGATTTTCATTTACTGCAATGTAGTGTGGTCTCGGAGTTGTTATATTTAAGTAGCGGGGGGTAGGGTGTGCAGGGGGGCTTGCTCCCCTGCTTAAACCCATTAGGGTACTTTTTTCTTTTTGTTTTTTTACTTGCTTGAGATTCTGAATGTTCGATATTCTCGTGTCGACAATGTCAGATTCAACGTTGTCGACATTCGAGAATATAATATAGACCCATTTAGGCACAAGCATTATGAGATGCCAGGGATTCTGTGCATTTTTCCAAATTGTGCAGCAGCTTTTCTAACTCAGTCAGTTAGCATTTGGATGCAGGCATGAGCATTATGAGATGCAGATGTTCACCAGAGAGTGCATGTGTGTGTGTAGGCATGAGAATTATGAGATACAGGTCTTTGCTAAAGAGTGCGAGGGTTTTTCTAATTCAGGCAGCTGCTCTTCTAGCTCAGTCAATTACCATTTAGATGCAGACATGAGCATTATGAGATGTGTGCTTGGAATGCCTCACTTAGTTATGGTGCTTGCTCAGAGTCAGATCTTAACTACTGGGTGTACGAGCCTTAATCCAACTGTCAGACCCAATTTATTAAGAAGAGCAGGAAAAATACTTAAGATATGGCATAGAAAATACACGTTGATACAAAACCTGTTGTTCTGTTAACTTTTCAAGTGATTTAGCGTGGTCTGCTAGTCTGATAGAGGACATAGGGAGATCAAAAATGAGATGAAGTTGCCCTGGAAGCATCTCAGCTCCCCCCCCCCAAAAAAAAACAGTATGCTATATGCAGTAATATTTCTGATTTTTGTATGACGTGGGTTGTTGAACAAAAGCTACTGCTATAGCATATGTATTGTCTATAATTTTTTTTGTTTTGTTTTATTCATTGCACTAAAAATATTTCATTCATTAATAGGCCTAGATTGTGTAACATGTTGCATTTTAATAATCTAAGCATGCTGCATTTTAGTAATATATTTTTGCAGTACCTTCTTTAGAGCCTCCAGCAAATACAAAGGGTTTTACATTTGTCAGGTCATGCTGTCTGCATTATTTAGAGTGATGATCAGAACCAACTGACCTTCAGCATCCCTTATGCAGTTATAGTTCCATATTATTGTGGTACAGTCTTCTCAACAAGATTGGACTGTAAAGAATTTATATATTTGATTGCAAGCTGTTAGTCTGGCAATTAGCACAGAGGACTAAAGCTCTGACTTGTTAATAAGCTGCTCCCTATAGCAAGGGTGCAGGGTTGGAATGTTTCCACCTTCATTTACCTCTTGTGTGACATTGAGTAAGTAATTTTACCAAACAATGGTTTGGAGCAATTGGAAGTTTATGATAGGCTCCTCAGTGGTCCCTAGGACTGCATGCCATTGCCTAGTAACTATGAATCTTTTTTGTTTCCCAGTCATTTCCTATTGTATAACTGACCAAATTCAGGAAATGTTATGGCAATATCACTAGCACACTGTTAGCAGCAATCTATGCAGTAGCATTAATTCTCTTTAATGTGGAATTGTCTGAATGACTTTTACTTATGTAGCAATTGTGTATATTGACATATATTATCAGGTGGTTAACATTTCTTATACTGTTATAAATACTCTTCCATTTAAACTGTGCTACACATGGCTGAATCTTATGTTATGATGATAGTAGTGATCTTTATGCAATTTCACGTAGTCCAGCCAAAGCTACAAGAAAAATACATTTAATTTATTTTTCATAACGGGTACAATGTCAGACTCTCTCAGTGATCATCTCCCAATCTGTACAACCAGACATTTCACACATCCACTTAAACAGCATGTCTGCAAAACAACATGGAACCTTTCCAAGTTTAGCCCAGAAATGTAACCTATCATCTAATTTCTGGAACTTCCTAAAAATCCTCCCTTTAGATGAATGTGTTCACTTCAACATTCCTGAATATTGTAAATAGCCTTGCACCTCCTAGAAGGAAGAAACTAAAAGCAAATAATGCAATTTGGTTATCCAAAAAGAGTAGAATGCTAATGCAGGATAGAGAAAAAGCTAAAAAGAATGGCAACAATATAAAACACCTCAGCAACTTGAAAACTTCATAATATCTCACAATCATACTAAAAAGCAAATAAATGAAGACAAAAAACTATATTACAATGACTTTCAGAACAAGAGTGAACACAACCCTAAATAATTCTGAACAGTCATAGAAGAAATCTAGGATCCTGGTCAAAAATTCAACCCCAATCACTCTCCCAGCAACCCACCTTTTAAAACCACAATACAATTCAACTCTTATTTCACAGATAGTATAGCATCTCTAACCAAGAATGCCTCAACATCTAATCCTAACCCTGCCCAGCAGCCATGTATCATCACATCCACTTTCACCTTCAAACCTCTGTCCACATCCTGTATACTCTTTAAAAAACTCAAACCATGCTCTATTTCATCTGACAATCTTCCAAGTGAGTACCATAAAATAGTATTCAATAGCATTGCCTACCCTGTCTCAATCCTTATAAATAGGTTGGTCCAGGAATTCTACATTCCCTGTCTCTGTAAAAACAAATCGCACATTATCCCTCTACACAAAGGAGGAAATTCAACAGACATTAATAATGTTAGACCTACAGCGATATTACCTCCCCTTCTCCAAAATACTTGAAAAATGTATTCAAAACAACTCTTATCCCCCACACAACATGGCTTCTGTCCCTCCCATAATAGTAAACTGCATGTCTAACCTATATAGACAATGTCAATAAAGATAGAGATAACAGCAAACTCCTCTCTTCCTTATTTCTAGACTCGAGTAAAGCCTTCAACACAGCTTGTCACAGCAAACTTCTACTTTGAAAATGCCTCTCATCTTCTTAGACCAAGAAATCTGGAGAAAGCCATAAACAAAAGTGGGAAAAAGGCCCAAAAATAGGGACAATTTTTAAATATTGCTCTTAAAAATTAGAAAGTTGATAGACTAGCAGGTTTTGCATTAGCATGAATTTTCTGAAGGGTTTGAAGTCTGAAACTGAAATGTCTGTCATTATTTTCTAACTTCAGTCTTTAATGATTTGCCAGTAATTTGCCAGAAAATCACAATTTTATGAAAAACGGAAGAAAAATATAAGGCAAAAATGTGGACATTCTGCAAAATCTGTACAGTTGAGAGGTATGAATTTCGAATGTTTTCATTAGATCTCTCTCAAGTCACCCTTCTATTGTTCAAAAGCTACCTATCCAATAGGTATCCATCAGTAAAATACCACTCCACCATCTCTCCATACCTTTCAATCATCACTGGTATACCACAAGGCTCTATCCTTGATCCCCTCCTCTTTAACATTCTGAACAACACTGTTCACATATCCACACAAAAAGACTCCCTAACACAGTATGTAGATGACTCAGCACTCATTTGCACATCTGACAATATGGCACACCTCCAAAAAATTACTCAGGAAATTTTAACAGCCTCTGAAACATGGCTTGGTAACCCTCAGCTCATGCTTAACTTTAAAAAATACTAAACTATTACTTTTTTCCCCAAATCCCTCTCTCATGACAAAACAACATTTAACATTACCTTGCTTGATAATACAACCGCTGAAGTCAATTCTCATAGCAAATTATTAGGGGTGATAATCTATGATAATCTTAAATTTGACCTGCATATACAAAATTGCTTAAGAAAAAATCATCAAAACTAGGGATGCTTTACAGAGCCGAAAACTTTCTCACCAACGCAACAAAAACTACACTTGCCATTACTTATCTCCTCCCCATACTTCTTTTTGGCACTCCCATTGTTATGAACCTCCAGGCATCATAAAATCAAAACTTGAACAGTACTATAATGAAGTTGCCAAATTTACAGCAAATACTCCATTCAGAACCTACCACTGTATAGCACTAAAAGGCCTAAATTGGTTAGAACTACCCTATCAACTAACATATACACAACTTCTTACGACCTATAAAGTTATCCAGCATTCATCTGCTTGTCCAGCACTAAATAACATTCTACACAACTATGTTCCCAGTCATTTATTATGATCCAATGGACAAAAACTCCTGTCTGCCCACAAACCTATCAAATCTGCTGATATTGTCTATACTTGTACGTTGCTTAGGCCTGGAACTCTTTACCTGTATCCATCAGGTCAATACCTTCCCTTCCAACCTTCAAAACCATTCTGAAAGACTTCCTAGTCATAAATTAGCTCCATTCTTGTTCAACATCAGTATAAATTATATCCCTAAATCTGAACTACTACCTAATCATACCTTACATCTCCTTACTCTCCCCTCTTTACTCAGTTCCTTACTTCTATAAATTTCGCGAACTTGGCTTTCTCTCTAAATATACCATAAGCCTTTTTCATACTTCATGTTGTAATTTCTGTTTGTATTATACTAACTTTGTTTTGTACATAAATTTTGTATATAAATATTGCATGTAAATATGCTTTTCATATTATTTTGAATATCTTAAAAATTATTGCTCTTAAAATTTTTTGTAATGCTTTGGAGGTTCTTTTCCCATGCCTCCACTGCAAATGTGTTCCTTCCCAGTCGGACTTTTTTGGTAATTAAATGTCAATAAATAAATAACAATAAGTGGTGTACATGGTCAACAAATTGGCTATAGCTGTTGTTGGTGGTGGTGTCAGTCTGTGTGGAGGAAATTAACTTAGAAGTACCTCATGGTCTCATCTGGTCATTTTTAAACTGTCTTTAATATGGCTATGCAGTACTAGTGTGTGTGTGTGTGTGTGTGTGTGTGTGTGTGTGTGTGTGTGTGTGTGTGTGTGTGTGTGTGTGTGTGTGTGTGTGTGTGAATTAAGTTGGAACACTTTGGCTAGTGTGTGTCTGACTGAAACAAATTTGAAATATATAACTTTGGTTATTACTATAGTTATTTTTTTATACAGGCATCTGAGAAGGATGCAGTTGACAATGTAGCTATAATTGTTGGGTTTGGGGGATGTCTGTGTTTAAAAATGACTAACAGTTTCTGAAAAAGTGATGAGTCTGTCTTTATAGGACTTGCATGCATTTGTGAAAAGGAAACTGGAATACTTTTCCGTGATAATTTTTATCACAATCAGACATGTGATATGTACACAGCTGATGATAAAGTGGCTGTAATTTTGGAGTACAGATATTGCTGGATTATAATGAAAGCAGTGTGTGTGTCCTTTTATGGTTGAAATTTTCTTAAATGGGTACTTTTGTTATTATTGGTTCATATATTTCATTTCACTGCTTAATGGGGAAAAAAATCAAAACTACAAATTTAGAATACACTCTGACAAATATTATTGTATTAAACAAGAAATATAATTTAAAACAAACACGAAGGAGAATCAAAGAATATATGCATTTATGGAGAGTTCTAAAATGTGTTCAGGGGGGCCAATGGTTTGAAAACAGCCCAGGGCCCAAGATATACTTAATCCATCACTGGCCAGATGATTTCCAATGAATGTGAATTTCAAAGAAAGAGATGATTAGTGTTGCTCATGTTGAGTCTATTTTCAATGTGAGACTGTTTCGTTTTGTTTTAGCAAATTGCGATTAGTGTTTGCACAATAAAATTTGATATAACATTTTTAAATTAAATCCAACTCTGAAATCATTGTAAAAGTAAAGAAGAAAATAGAATGCACTCTAACAGGATTGCCCAGTGTTTATGGTAACTGGGAAGAGACTGGTAAGTAATGGGACACTGTAATGGCTGCAGGGGAAGGAGAGACCATGTCCATTATCCTGCCTAGGGCCCCATTGAACCATGATCCAGCTCTACAAACAGAGAATACAAAAATAATGATGTACTAGAGATGCAAACATAATATCATAGTAAGACAATAAAGAATAGCATATTGTTTGATACAGAACACACATAAAAAGTGGATACTAAGCTTAGAACTTCTGTTCTCTAAGACCTTTCTTTCCTGATTGGGTTATAGTCAAGATCTATCACAGATGAAACTTATGTGAAGTATGAAATCTCACCTCCAAGTCAAAATTCAAATCTAGTAGCACATGTGACTTGTAAATCACAAACTGTACTTCACTGGAAGAAGATGTGAGTAACAAGGTCTATGAATGTATACCTCCCATCAACTTTCTTCACTTTAGCTTGATACTGATACCCAAAAGGTATCTAGGCTTGTTTCTAACACTGAGTGTTGAAAATTCAGATTTTATAATACCATCATCCTTCAACCCATGACATGGGGGGTTAGCAACTTGGTAAAACAGACAATACCACAGACCTTATGCCTCACTACACCCGCGTACAAGATGGTATCAACATTTAGAACACCTGCATTTTTGCAAATGTCCATGTTGCCACCAGATTTCAAACACACAGTGCAAATTACGTTAGTACTTCCTATTATTAAAAGTGATTTTTTTTAATATGACTAATACATTCTTCGCAAAACAATGATTAAATGTATTATATAGAATAACATATACTAGAGGTGTTTAATAGCAAAAATATTATTCTTACTGCTAAATATTACAGATACTGTAAACTGCAAAAATGTAGTGCCTTCATAATAAATATCTGTGAAAGTTTCTAGAAGTGTTGGCCGTAGTACAGCACATCAGAACTAATTTGTGACCTTACAAGTGATAAACATTGTAATTAGATAACTGTGAAAGGGGTTCACATACAAATAAAATAACATCTGAACTCACAATAACCACTGTTCACCATATGTAACTCAGTGAAATATAAATCTGAATGCATTTTGTAGTCATTGGTGTTCAGTAATGATGGTTTTAAATGTTAATGTACTACTATAGAATGAAAAGATAATTTGTGGTACCACAAATACAAATTCTGTAAAATCTAGAATCTTTCCAACTTAAATGTACAGAACAATGACAATATTTAGAAAGATTTCAAGTATCACAATAACAAGTACGTCTGTAGCTCTACATTATGAGAACTTCTTTGGCTTTAGCATGTTCTATTTTACAGAGAGTAGTAGAAAATGATAGTAGATAAGAACTCCCTGGGGCCCCAGTCTTCTTTTAGTCACCCCTGTAGAATATAGGATATGTAGCTTTAAATGCTAATGAGCTTGCTACAGGAAATTGCATGTCAGGTGATGCACATTTCTTCTTGACAATTCAGTTTGAAAACAGAACTTATGAAGGTTTGACTATATCCTCACTGATGTGCCCAGACCTTAATATTTGAAGCTGATATGATAATAGCTCCTAGTTAAGTTTGAAGACAAATGCTTAAAGGAATGTATGAATCACATTGGGGAATAGTAAAGTACAAAGCAAAAGAAGAAATATTATATACTGGTAAGAGATATTAATCCAAATAGAACTAGTACAGAGTTGTACCATATGCAATGTACACCATAAGAATCCAAATGAAAAATATGGTAGCATACTCCACTTCAGATCATTCATGGAGCAAGACATGCAAAGATTTGTTCTAATTCAAAGAAGCTGTGCATTTCATGAATGTGAATTATTATTCCCACTTCCCTAAGATACAATAACTTCAAGTACAATGAATGTGTTTATGTCTATATTCTTGATGTAGGGGATGCATGATTCTGTCATATTTCACAATAGTCCACAATAAAATGTAAGAAATTCAGAGGATTTATGCACAACAGGGAGATTAAACACCTCAATAAGAGTGTAATGAACAAGATCAACTGGAGAGAAACATCCAAGCAGTGCAAAATGTGAAGTGAAAGAGCAGTAGCTATGGAAAATGCCATCTGTCATCACACTTTTTATTGTGTTACATCACAAAACACTGATTATGAGAAGGTGCAAAAGTGACCATGCCAAATCCAGACATTAAAAAGATAATAGACACCAATATGAAATACTAGCATAAGGATTAGTCACGGTCATTGCAGCAAGCACGCATTGCCTTGAATGATGTGTAATAAAGCATTAATATAGATACTGAATTTTTTAAAGAGTCAATGACAATCAGTAAACTATATTTTTCCCCTCAACAGGACTTCTTTTGGTTCTCAACTTCAAACTGGAGGTAGTGCAAAATAAGGGTATTGTCCCAGGAGAAAAACAACCTTATTACAACTCTGCTTGCTTTTTGTAAAAATAAATAAATAAATAAATTAAAATAAATAAATAAATATACACACACACACACACACACATATATATATATATATATATATATATATATATATATATATATATATTTATACTTTTTTTATACATACATATTTAAGGATATATATATATATATATATATATATATATATATATATATATATATATATATATATATATATCCCATTCGATGTTTAGTATGATGGTTCTTTATATTTATATATGTGTAATCTAGTAGTAATGATTTTAACCAAGTGATAAATACTGGAAGGTAGTTCAGGGTGAAATTTCAGATGTCTCTCTTTCTGTACTTCATGAAACAAAGAACTGAACTGAAAGTTGGTGGTAGTTCAGGGTGAAATTTCAGATGTCTGTCTTTCTGTACTTCATGAAACAAAGAACTGAACTGAAAACTGGATTAGTATCTCATCCAGATCATAAACTTTTACATGACACATCAAAGGGCCTCCGTTAATAATCTGCATTTCTAAACCACAATGCCAGTAAAATTAAATATAAATATGGAGCATTTACCTTCATCTAGATACACATGCTTGGTATTGAGTGACATACTTAAATTTTATGTATGATATTGTTTTCTAAACAGTCAGGTGTTTAAATCTTGAAAATATTACAAAATATTTTGTCTTTGCTGTTTTATGCATTTTAATATTGTAAATATGTAAAATGAATGTTGGCATTTTGTATATTGAATAATAACAGAAGGATTTGATGATCAGAATGTAGAACGACTGAATATTTTTTTAATTAAATTGCTGCGTATAGGAGCTTGTACTCCTCTTCAGTCTCTTCATGTTTTGTTTCTTAAAATATCTGTAGGCATGCCCAGTGCCTTTCATGGCTTACTCAGTTAACAAGAGCTTCCTAAACAAATAAAGTATGGGGATAAATGTATGCACTCAGAATATTAAACAGATAAGGTAATGAGAGATTTGCAGAGGATTGATCCCTGGGTTGTGGTATTACAAGAAACACATCTAGATGAGCAGGAATATAAGGCATTAATAAAAGATTTTTGGTTGCCTGGTGTATTATTAAGTTTTTCAGGGGTCAAGGTAAAGTGGAGTGCAGCTACTCATTTCTAAAATATTAATCTTTGGTTCTGGAGGATGCATCATTGATGAGCATAGCTGTTATCCAGGGCTGAAAGGACAACATGAATAACAATGCATAATTACCTCCAAATACAGTTCACACAGAGGTTTGCTTAATGCCCATAAGCTAATTACCCTAGATATCCACATCCTGCCTCCACCCCCCATTAAGGAAACCATGGTAAAAATTTCTCCAAAGCCAACTTCATGCTTCTTAAGACAGAAGTGGTGAACTTCATGACACCCATGCAGATGGACAATACAGTTACGACAACTGAATCCTACACAATTGCACTTTATAAGCACTTACATGAGTGCATGGATTGTGCTGTCCCAAACAGAACCAAGATGCTATCCTCCAAAAAAAAGAAGCCAATCTTGTGGCCCCCTGCCATAAACAAACTGTACAACAGAAGGAAGAAACTCTTGCAAAAGAGAGTAAAATCCCATGAGTGGAGGAGCTCCCTGGTCAGCCTCAGTAAGAAGCTGTGATCCCTGATAAAATCCTCCAAAGCTAGTTACGAAAACAAAATTGCCACTGATTCTAAAGACAACCACAAAGCATTCTACAGCTATTTCAAGAATCTGAATGGCAACACTCAGATCTACTCTGAGTTACAGCACAATGGCACTAAATATACAGACCCAACTGATATTGCCAACATCCTGGCAGATAGGTTCAGTGCTAACTTTACCCCACTCTCACCCCCTAAAGAGCCCATCTCTATACCGGAAGAATGCAAAGCTCCTGTAATCACGGCTGCACAGGTAAAAACCACACTCTCCAAAGCCAAGAACACAGCATCCATGGGACCAGACAACATCCCAGGCTGCGTTCTACACAAACTACAGAACGAACTGGCACCCCATCTAAGTACCATTTTCAATCATAGCCTCACCTTAGGCTTTGTGCCTGCTGAATGGCACACAGCAACGGTTATCCCACTCCACAAGGGGGAGCCACCATGGACCCCGGGAACTACCGCCTCATTAGCCTGACGAGCCTGGTCTGCAAGGCCATGGAAGTATCATCATGGAACTTATAAACAAAGACATTGGCAATCTCCAAACTCTGGATCCCACCCAGTTCGGGTTTGTAAAAGGCAGATCATGTCTCCTAAACCTGATAGACTTCTTTGAAGCAGTCACCAAAGCCGTAGACAAGGGTAAGGTGGTTCACACAGCCTATCTAGATCTTGCCAAGGCTTTTGACACCATCCCCCACTCTGGAATTATAGATAAACTCACTAAACTAGGTATAAATCCCTATGTCACAAGATGGGTTGCTAACTGGCTCACTGACAAAACCCACACTGTGAAAGTAGCAGACTCCAAATCCGACTTCAGACCAGTGACAAGTGGAGTACCACAGGGTTCAGTCCTGGGTCCTCTCCTGTTTGGTATCTACTTTTCTGAAGTACAGGCTAACACAGAAGGTCTTTGGCTAATGAAGTTCGCAGATGACTGCAAACTAGGAGCTATAATCGAAACTCCTAACGATGTGGACATCCTACAAAAGGGCCTCACTGAGACAGATGCCTGGTGTCAAAGCCATGGCCTCAAGCTCAATGCCAAAAAGTGCATTGTCATCACCTTTGGTAAAAACTCTGTATCTATGAACTACAACATAGGCAGTAGTATACTTAACACCGAAAGTGTGATAAGAGACCTTGGGACACAGGTGGACAGTAGTCTCTCCTTTGATAATCACATCACCACAGTAGTCAGGAAATCCTTCTACGTGGCACACCTCATCACAAAAGGTTTCTCATCCAGAAAAAAAGAGGTCGTTGTTCCACTCTGCTCATCACTCATTAGACCCATTACAGAGTACAACGCCCCTTTTGGTATGTATCTCACAAGACATCTACAACAACTGGAAAGGCCGCAGAAATACCCCACAAGGAGGATTACCGGCCTCAAACAGATGCCCTACGCAGACCGTCTCAAAAAATTCCATCTTTACTCCGTCGCATATCGCCTACTCAGAGGTGATCTCTGCCTAACATACAAAGCTATGTCAAACCCAGAGCTGTTGGACATGCTCCACTTAAAGAAATCCCAATCCCTCCGAGCTACATGCTCTAGGGACCTAAACCTTGTCACCACAATAAACAGAACATGCCGGAGGGATAGAGTCCTGTCCCAGAGACTTCCCATAATCTGGAATAAACTACCTATCTATATCAAACAAAGCTCCTCATTAGCACTCTTCAAGAAAAATCTTGATGATTGGATGGGAAATAGGAAATTCACCCCGGGGATCACCTCTGTGGCTCTGCTCGACAGTGGCACAAGAAAATAATTTTCTTGGGTGGCAAAAGCCAGGGTAAATTTTTGGCTGGGCTTGTATAGGCCCCAGGGCCGATAGCCTAGTACCTACCTATGAACCTATGAACCTATGAATAACATGATTTAATAAGGCCTTGGTTATGTAGTTATGGGACTAGAACATCATAAAAAGTGTACCTCAGGTTAAACATCACTGTAAAGCTGCCTGGATTGCTGACCAGGAAGGTTTGTACGACTCTCTGACTAAGGGTTTAACAGATGTGTTTTCTATTAAGTCAGAAATGTTCCATGATGGGTACTGCTCATGTAGATGAAGATCTGTGTCCGGGAGAGATACAGTTTGTATTACTGCTGAGCATATATATTTGCCTACAGAACTAAAGATGTATCCAACTATGACTTCACATCAAATCTTGATCTGAGAAGCATTGGCATTTTCTGATTTATTATTTTTAGACAGGGTCATTTTAGAGAAATAGGAAAGAAGCAAATGAGCAAGAATGCCAATGACCTCTGGTGTAAGGGTCAGGAACTAATAAGCTAAATCAGAGGTCATTTGAAAGATATATTCTATGATACAGATGATACCTTGCAAGCAGAAACTGTGGGGGGTGGGGGACTGAGATTATATTGGACAGAACATTTGCATTCTTCCATGACTCACATAATGGAAGTTGTTATTCTAATTTTGATGATTACAAAGAAGCCTTAGCAGTTAGATCAAGGCAACAAAGGTCACAGAAGATTGTATTAGGCTCAAGATACTCGGTGGTGACAGCTTGTGATTATTATCAAAACATGTATAAATCCCAGACTACCTAGTGTGATTCTAAAATGAGATTTAAGACTATTTGGGGAGTTTGGAGTTGCCATAAATGTCATGGGAGTAGATGACTGCTTTAGTGAAGTAATGCAATGAGGGGCTGTACGGCAAAATCCACTGGTGGTGATGGGTGATCCACTATGTAATGGAAATATAATAAGTTCATTCTTATTTTGGTTAAAATTTTTACTTAAATAATAGAACTTAAGGTGGTGCCACTCATTGGGAAGCAGACAGTGATTATACCTAAGGATGGTAAAGATGGATTTACAGTAGTAATTCTTGTCCCAACTGGTTGAGTTCCAACAACTCATTTCCTTTTCTGAAAAATTCATATATTTCTGATGTTTAAAGACTGGTATCCTTATAAAGCCCATCTCAAGCAGGAAAAAAGGAAACTAAAGATTGCCAATTTGGATGTTGAAGAGGCAGGTGCTGCTGATACAACTGACAAGACTTGAATGGGTTTCAATATCCTGTTTCAATATCTGGAGAGCTATGCCACTTTTTCTGGACAAAGGATCAATCAAATGAAACTAGGGCAGGGCAAGGGGAAGCTACCCAGCCGCAAACTTTTTGGGGCAAAATTGCCACTAGAGAAAATGTGCTACTCACTCCCTGCAAGCCAGTGCTGTAATTGTGTCAATCCATCATTGTAAGTACAATCATTAATGACAGCAATTTAAGTGGTAATAGATGAGATTCTGGCTAAGTGATTCGTATGTGTGTGTGTGTGTGTGTGTGTGTGTGTGTGTGTGTGTGTGTGTGTGTGTGTGTGTGTGTGTGTGTGTGTGTGTGTGTGTGTGTGTGTGTGTGTGTGTGTGTGTGTGTGTGTGTGTGTGTGTGCTAGGAACTGTAGCAAGGAGTTAATATAACTACTTCTTCATAATTACATGCACTATGAAACGCACCACTTATGTCATCAAACTGTTTGCTAGCAGCAGCTCATATGTTTGTCTGCCACTTCAGTTAGCATAGAGGGAGAAAGCCCTGACTATGACCTAGGTGATTCAGTCAGCATCTGTGTTGTCAGGAGATGAAAGAGGAATGTTGAGGCACTGCCTAATAACCACTTAAAGAGGAGAGGATGTGGGGATGTGCTAGCAGCATGGTTATTTCATGAGCATCAGTGGTGATACCAGGGCCATGATAAGAAAGCCAGTGCTGCAGTACTTCATTGGGCAAAGAGAGGCATGTCATCACATAGAGGCATTTTCTGCACACCTGCACAAGTGATATCAACCCTCACTTTAGTGGGAGGTCTGTTCTTGTCACACTCACGGAGTATGGCAGCTCATACCCTTGAAACCTATCCATGGCAATTTAGATGCTCGTGTATGTGGTCCTCCTGGAAAAGAGACCATTGTGGAATAGGTTACGATATTGGGGCCATCACATGTCGGGAGTTGCTATGGATGAGATCCCAAACTGTGTATTTCACTACTGTATAAATTTAGATGGTACAAGGTGTTCTTTCACTATTATATCCCGAAGGTGGTGCTTTTCCAGCAAGGGTTGGCCAATGTACATTAGATTTTATATATCACCTTGAGGTGAAATTGCGCAGAGTGTTCAAACCTGCCTACTAGTAGCAATCAGGGATCTTACTGCCCATCACAACCTTCTCGGTGAAACTACCCACAGAGTACTTATATACCACGATGAGGTCTGCCCACTCCAAGTCAAACCAATAATTATCTCTTGACTTTCTGAATGATGCAGACCTTGCAATCATAATAGAGATCTGGCTGGATCCAGCCATGGCTTTCTTATGGCTACAGAAATGTCTTCAGGATTGTCCATCTTCCAGTGTACTACATGTGATGACAGTGACTTTGGTGTAGCCTATTTGTTTTAGGTTCTTGGAAGTAGTACACATTCCCTGGAGAAATACTAAATCACTGGAGTACATAATTACAACAGGAACAGAATATATGTTCCTTCTCACTTACAAACTACCTGGCAATGTTATGGTTTTTCTGAACAAGATCAGTAACTTTCTTAGGTTCATAGGTGTTTACTAGGCTAATGGCCCTGGTGCCTTTACAAGCCTAGCCCAAAAAAACTGCCCAGGCACCGTACCACCTGATGTTAGTTCACAGTGCCCATATCCAGTAGTGCAACTGGAATGATCCCTGGAGTGAACTTTCTGTTACCCATCCACTCGTCAAGATTTCTTTTGAAGAGGGCCAGTGAGGTGCTCTGCTTGACATGAATGGGAAGCTTATTCCAGAGTATGGGCAGTCTTTGGGAGATGAACCTGTACCTCCAGCATGTTCTGTTAATTGCGGTAATGAGGTTGTGATCTCTGGAGCGTGTGGTGCGGGGGGAATGGGATTTCTTTAGGTGTAGCACTTCAAGTAGGGCTGGGTCGGACATGGCTTTGTAAGTCAAGCAGAGATCTCCTCTAAGTAGATGATAAGAGACTGAGAACAGCTGAAGTTTCTTGAGTCTGTCCATGTAGGATGTGTTTAAGGCCTAGGATCCCTTTTGTGAGGTACTTTTGTGGCTTCTCCAGATGTTGTAGGTGTCTGGTCAGGTACACACCAAATGGGGCATTAATGAGGGATGAGTAGAGAGGGATGATGACCTCTTTCTTCCTGGATGTGAAACCTTTGGTTATAAGATGTGCCATGTAGAAGGACTTTCTGACCACAGTGGCAATGTGGTGGTTGAAGGTGAGGTGGCTGTCGACCTGGGTGCCCAGATCTCTTATGGCCCCTTTAGTGTTCAGTGAGCTCCCATCAACGTGGTAATTCATGGGTACTATGTTTTTTTCCAAAGGGGATGATAATGCATTTTTTGGCATTAAGCTTCAGGCCATGGTTCCGACACCAGCCACTGGTTTCAGAGAGGCCTTTTTGTAGGATGTCTGCATCATTTGGGGAGCTGATAATGACTCCTAGTTTGCAGTCAGCCAGAGTCCTTCTGTGTTGGCCTGAACTTCTGAGAAGTAGATGTCAAACAGGAGAGGGCCCAGGACTGAGCCCTGTGGGACTCCACTCATGACTGATTGACAGTCTGACTTGGAATCCGCAACTTTCACTCTGTGGGTCCTGTCTGTGAGCCAATTTGCAACCCTAGTGATGTAAGGATTGATGCCTAATTTGGTGAGTTTATCAATGATACCTGAGTGGGGAATGGTATCAAAAGCCTTGGCCAGGTCAAGGTAGGCTGTATGCACTGCCTTACCCTCATCCACAGCCTTGGTGACTGCCTCGAAGAAGTCAGTTTGTTTCAGCAGGCAGGATCTCCCCTTGACAAAGCCAAACTGTGTGGGGTCAAGAGTTTGAAGATTGCCTATATGTTTGTTAAGCAGGTCCATAATCATGTACTCCATAGCTTTGCATACCAGGCTTGTCAGGCTAATGGAGCAATAGTTCCCAGGGTCTATAGTTGTTCCCCCTTTATGGAGCAGGATGACTGTAGCAGTGCACCATTCATTAGGGATATAGCCTGAGGTAAGGCTGTGATTGAACAGGGCACACAGATGTGGTGCCAGTTCATTTTGTAGCTCATGTATGATGCAGCCAGGGATATTATCAGGTCCCATGGATGCTGTATTCTTGGCTTTGGACAATGCAGCTTTTACCTGTGCCTCAGAAATGATGGGTACCAGGCTTTCATTTGGTATTGTGATAGGGCCCTTGGGGGGGGGGGGGGGTAAAGTTGGCACTGAATCTGTCGGCCAGTATGTTGGCTATATCTGTTGGTTCAGTAAAGGAGGTGCCATTGTGCAATAACTCAGAGCAAATCTGGGTATTGCCTCTAAGGTTTTTGATATAGCTATAGAAGGCTTTGTGGTTGTTTTTGGTGTCAACCACAATTCTGCCTTCATAGCTTATTTTTTATTTTATTTTATTTTATTTTAACATTTGTTGACTGGGAAAGTCCGACTAGGTTCCACAGAGCCTGTTTTCAGTGGAGGCCTGGGGAGAAATGCTCCAGATGCATGTCTTTGGAATGTGGGAGGAAACCGGAGCACCTGGAGGAAACCCACGCGAACACAGGGAGAACATGAAAACTCCACACAGAAGGCACCCCAGCCGAGAATCAAACTGGAGAACCTCTTGCTGTGAGGCAACAACGTTAACCGCTGCACCACTGTGCCGCCTGTCATTAGAGGATTTGATAAGGGATCTCACCTTTTTGTTGAGACTGATAAGGGAGGTTTTCCTGTCTTGGGACTTAATTTTTTTCTGCAACAGTATCTTCCTTCTGTTGCTTACTCATTAATAAGTCACATGAATCGGTTAATTCCCAGTGACTTAATATCTCGGTCAAGTAAATGTCAGTTGATGTCACTATAGAATTCCATCTTTTTCAGAAAACCCTTAGAGTTATTCAGGTTGCCACCTCTGCTACCTATAATTAAAGTTATTCTTCTGACTAGCTAATCTAGTTAGACATGGTTACTTCATATTTAGTAGTGGGACTAGTCTCTTGGTCTGACCTCAATTCACATTAACATGCAGATCACTATCACTAAGTGATGAAATGGAACTAAATAAAATAAAGTGACCTTGTCATTCTTTTACACCTCTTCATTCTATGATGCTAATAGGCTTTGAGCTGCTAGCTGTGGCAAATAACACTGCCATGACTGGCAATTCTTAAACAAAATACTTCATGGCAGAGATATTCCACCTTAAATGGGTTGAATAAACCATGTCATGAGCTCTACACCATAAGGAAGGTGAGTTATATGTAGAAGTTCAAATTGAAATAAACCAGTTTTCTCAAGGACTTACTTAATCTCAGTATTCACCAGATAGAAATATCCAATAAGTTGCTATGTTCTTGCCCAGAGAAACTTTTGCATGTACAAAACAACTGTCTAATGTTGTATCTTTCGGCTTTTCCCGGTTAGGGGTCGCCACAGTGGAACTCCGGTCCGCTAATAATTGGCAGTAGATTTTTACGTACCAAGTTGCCAGCCCTGATGTACAACCTTCAACGAAGGTTTGCCCATTCATGCATGTCTCCACACAGAAGACGCTTTAGCTGAGAAATGAACAGGACAACGTCTTACTGTGAGGCGACAATGCTACCGCAGCACCACCACCGCTGTCTAATGAAATTCTGGAAAACAGAAAGACTGTAAAGTCAAACCTGTCTTGTCAGCCTGAAAGTCCTATGTATCACAAAGTGTGAGGCTGCTAGTTGTATTTTTCAAGTTTAAGTTTAACTGAATTTGGATAAAGGGTTTCCAAGACGCCACCACTGAGTTAAGTAGCAATCTTAAACAAATCCCTCTTGGGCTTGACTTAATTCCAGTTTAATTATGCTGATTATTCAAAGGTTGTGATTTCAAGTATGTAGCCTTATTATTGAGGACTGATCTTGGACCAACCAAACTGAATCATTCTTTTCTGGATGTAGTTGGTTCAGTAATATTCCATAATCTGACATCTTTGGTATGGGCAGGAATTTTTCATCTGTTCTAAAAGAGATTGTGTTTATTTCTCTCCTTGAGAAACCATCTTTGGGCTCTGCAGTCAGGAAAATGTCTATCCTATCTCTAGGTTTACATTTATTGGTAGGTTGTAGAGAAAGCAATGTGTGCACATCCTGAGTGTTTAAGACCTCATAGTCTCCTCAGTTACTATCAGGATAGCTTCTAGAGAAGCTGTAACACTCACAACATCCTTAGCCTATTTGTGGCAACAGATCAATGTTAATATTCTTTTCTGATCTTCCTTAATCTCTCTGTGCAACATGTGAAACTGTGGACCATGGATTCTTGCTACAGCAACTTTGTTCCCACTATTAGCAATCTACCACAATCCTTGACTTGTTTGCCTCTTATATTACAAGGCACACCCAGAGAGCTGTCTCTAAAATTAATTCTTCCTTAGTTTCACTCTCAGATATGAGGATCTATTCTTGGCTTTTATTGTTGACAATGTACCTGCAGCTGCATAAGACATATTATTTGAAGAATTAGTTTAAAATTTCATAACCATGCAGATGATATTTAACTTTACTTCATCTTTCCTTAGTAAGGTATGCCAACTCTTGTATCTTTTGAAGGAAGCTTGGATACCATACTAAAACGGATAAAGACAGGTTATCACACAGTCACATTCAGTACACAGTTATGACTATCCATGCAAACTTAGTTTCCAGTGCATTTTGTGGGGAAAGGGACTCCAAGTTAATATTATAACTGTGCAGTTTGCACATAATTTTCAAAGACCATCTGTCAGTAATAGTTCTTGAAAATCAGTGAGGGAAGTTGTTATGTCTTTTTAATAATCATATGACACACATTTCTCTCAGTTATACACTTTACAGCATCACAGGACATTACTGTAGCTATCCACACATTGGTCTCATTATGATAAGACTGCTGCAATGTTTTCTGTTACCCATTATGTATCTATTTTTGTTTGTTTACTTGTTTTAACCTGGTAAATCAATTGATCCACACAGACCTTTATAGTCATGACTTGTGCCAGAATAAGCCTAACTGAAACTATCAGCACAACAAAGTGCACACTTTGAAAAGAGTGTTAGAAGTAAAGTAATACCTACCTACCACTAGAATTGTATCAGGGATAACTATTTTCCATTTTTCTGGGAAATACTAGTAAATCCCAAAATTCAACTGTGTACATATTGGAAAACATGGGATATTGAGGGAATTTACCACTGTAGGCCAGATGACTAATTCATAATATCCATTATTTCTCCTGATATGTACTGCTTATAATACTATCAGATTCTCTTATTAAGTGTTCTGTACCTAGAATATGGTTTTAATTTTGCATATATACATAGGTACACTAGAAAATTGTTAAGAAATCTTTGTAGTGACTGGAAAATATGTTTAACAACAGAAGCCTGATTTTTCTCTCCTGAGAATCAGTACATATTATTATAAGCCATGACCACTGAGTTATCATAAGCAATAACTTTACTCGTTTGTTAATAGGTTCAAAACATCCAAATTAATGTTTCAAATGGCTCTACCTGGAATAAATTAGTACTAAGTGATGTAGTGGGTGGCATACAAACTCTGAAATGGAACAGATGGCCATTTAACCAGGAGATAGGTCCTATTAGTATGTCTCTGATTTAAAGACAAAATGCAACACATGTCTAAGAAGGTGCCCATGTCTGTATGTCATGGAATTAATAATCTGTGAGAAGTAGAAGCTTTGGCTTTCAAAAAGAAAATAGTTGTACACCCAACTTACAAGATACCTCATCAACCCAAACATTAACATCAACCAAAATAAGCCATCTGGGGGCCTGGTGCGAAAATTCAGGAATCTGCAAACCCTTGAAAAATGCTCCATGGTTGTTAGGAGAGTAGTCAAGAAAGCACAAATAGTGAAGAACTTGTTTCAGTTAGAATATATTTAAATGCGTTACTCCAACCTGCTGTAATCTGGCTGAGGTCAGGAGGTATCTTAAAGCAAACTTCACCATCAGCAACAGTACTCCAGAGCCTACAAATGGGTTCAACTTTTGAACCAGAGAGAATTACATAAACCAGAAAAGGACAACCGATACCCCTAGCCAAGTCCCTCTGATGAATGCCAAGTCAGGGGATTTAAGCAAGATCATAATAATGCCTGGTTTATTTTTGATCAGCCTGAGCATATCATAATCAAGTGGAAGGCAACTGTTAGCCTTGCTTAAAGGGGGTAGACAATAGCATCCACTGCTTGAGGATCTTCTTCGAGGCATGCAGAACCCCTTTCTAGATGACATCTAACTGTGGGGAGAGGGGAAGCTACTCTAATCATCATAAGCTTGCCTGAGTCTGAGCCAGGTCATGCAAGCAGAGAGAAGATCTGCTCCAGCTAACTCTGTAACTTTTTACAAGTCCTAGTATCATGTAAATCAAGGAGACTGAGGGCGCAACACTGCCATCCCAAAAACAGAGGTGAATTCTATAAACTGAGGATAACAAAAGTGAAAAAATACAACTTGACCAAAGTAAAAGTCTGAGATAAAAGAAACATTAATCCAAAAGTGAAATAACTGTGAAAAAATTAACTTGTCTAAACTGAAGCATAAGGCAATTAAAAAATAAAAATAAACTAAACATTCAAAAAACATTTAAAAAGAGAAAAATGTAAAAAAATATTACAGACATATAATTTTGTTCCTATTAGTAAATCAACATTTATGAACTAAAACAAGGCAAAATAGTATGAAGATCTCATTAAAGTTCTAGCTACTGAGTACCAATAGTCCACAACAAAACGAAAAACTGCAGCAGACCACCACTAAGATAAACTGTTTAATGACTCGATAAAATAATAAAACAATAAATGCACAGACTAAATAACCACACAGAGATAAGCACTTTTGGGCTTCTGCCTTTCATCAGATAAATTTGTATATTTGGTACTTCTAAATTTAAACTTAGTGATAGACAATCACAATTCAGTATTGCACCCGCCAATTTTTGAGGCCGGGTTTCATTGGTATAATCTCATTCAGTCCTGGATATCTGTGAGCTAAACGCTCTATTATCCATTTGGTTTCTTCAGTCTCAGTGATGTTCTTTATATCACCCCCTAGTGTTCACTTTAATGTTCCATATTGCCCTAAAAGTAAAATAATGCCCTTCATTGCTGGAAATATGTCTGTTTGTTTGTTTGTGTCTTTCGGCTTTTCCCGGTTAGGGGTAATATGTCTGTATAAAGCATTGTACATTGTTAATAAACTCTTTTAGTGTTTCTTCAAAGCCAAGATCTAACTCTGTACTTACAGGCCCCAAGGTCCGCCGTTCCGCAACCACATGTACATCTAAATTTAACAGTGGACTCACTGTCGTAACCAAGTTCTTCCTGGCCCTTTCAGCCCAAGTAAACGTAGGAAAATTAACTGCACCTTCCTTCTCCTTATTCATGGGATGAATGTCCTCCATAGTGTGTGAGATCTTAAAATACATAAAAAGCCCAAAGCAAAATAGTATGAAGATCTCACTAAAGGTCTAGCTGCTGAGCACCAATATTCCACAACAAAATGAAAAACTGCAGCAGTCCACCACTAAGAAAAACTATTTCATGACTCGGTAAAATAATAAAACAATAAAAGCACAGATTAAATAACCACACAGAGATAAGCACTTTCAAGCTTCTGCCCTTCATCAGATAAATTTGAACATTTGGTATGTCTAAATTTAAACTTAGTGAGAGCCAGTCACAATTCAGTATTGCACCCGCCGATTTTTGAGGGTGGGTTTCATTGGTATAACCTCATTGAGTCCTGGATATCTTAGCTATTATCCATTTGGTTTCTTCAGTCTCAGTGATGTTCTTTATATCATTCCCCCTAGTGTTCACTTTAATGTTCCATATTTCCCTAAAAGTAAAATAATGCCCTTCATTGCTGGAAATATGTCTGTATAAAGCATTGTACTCATTTCTTGTCCTTATAGCTGATAAATGCTGTAAAAGTCTGACCTTAAACATATAGTTTGTTTTGCTTACATAATAGCATGGACACCCCCTGACAACTAGCTAGGTAAACTATATTTAGTCCTACAGTTAGCCTTGGCACCAAAATGATAAATCCTGCCTGTGATCGGATGTGTAAACTTTGTTTCCTTATTGATGTATCTGCAAGCTTTACATGAACCACAAAATGTAGTCCCTTCTTTATGTATTAACTGTCGGTGGTGCTCCCTTCCTTCATGGCGCAAAATATCCTTTACATTTTTTTTTCTTCTAAACCCAAAATTCAGTCAATCTCCCACTATTCCTCTCAATTTATCATCTGTCATCAAAATCCCCCAATTGTGTCCAATGATGTCACATATCCCATGTATATTACGGTCACCACTAAAATATCTTCCACTTGATGAAGCTGTAGCCTATTTTAATACCACATTCTTAACCATCCTGAACCACCATGCCCCATTACGCTCTATTAGATGCAAAGCTAAACCAGCACCCTGGCTCTCTAATACTACTAGGCAAAAAATCCGTCTGAGAAACAAATCCTGGATAAAATGGCGTTCTACTAAAAACCCATCGAATTACCTAACATTTAGACAACTAAGAAATCATACTAAAAAGCCATTGTGCTAGATAAAAAGAACTTCTACCTCCAAATACAGCAAACCTATCAAAAGAAACCTCAAAAGTTTTGGAACAGCATTAACAAACTTCTTCACCCAGGACAATCTATCACCCCTAACCCTCTAGGCTCCAACCCCGATAATCCCATTCACACTGCCAACTCCTTTAATTCTTTCTTTATCAATGCCATCCAATCTCTTGCTAGCCATCTATCGCCAGACACCTCAAATCTGCCAAACTCATCTTTAAATCCTCCTCCATCTTTTCAATTACAACCAGTGTCTTCTTCTAGTATATGCTCTCTTCTACTAAAACTAAAACCTACCACCCCTTCAGCTGACCAACTCCCAGCAGAATACCTTCAAATAGGAGCTAAATCCATTGCCTACCCTATATCCATTCTTATCAACAGAACCATAAGTGAAGGAAATATCCCATCCATCTGGAAAATGTCTTACATTATTCCACTACACAAAGGTGGGAACTCTAATGATTTCTCTAACTTTTGTCCTATAGCTTTGCTATCTCCTCTGGCAAAAATTATGGAAAAGTGTATCCAGAAGCAACTTCTTAACCACCTTCTCCAAAATAACATACTTGCCAACTGTCAACATGGTTTCAGACCTTGCCATAGTACCACCACTGCCCTGCTATCATTTACAGATTGTATTAACAAGAATCGTAACAAAGGCATTCTATCCTCTGCAGTATTCATTGATTTATCCAAAGCTTTTAACATGGTTAATCACCAACTGCTTTTACATATAATGATATCTCTATCACTTGACCCCTTAACGATTAACTGGTTCAAATCTTACCTTGAAAACAGAAAACAAGCGGTACTCTGGCACAATAATCTTTCTAATCTCCTACCTATCTCTCTTGTTGTCCCTCAAGGCTCCATATTAGGTCCACTTCTATTTTCCATCTATATTAATGACCTTCAGTCAGCAATTCCATATACTATCTGCATTCAGTATGCAGATGACTCCACTATTATCTGCTCAGCCACTTCTCAAACTGAACTGCAGACCCTTACCCAGAATGCATTTAATACTGTTGAACAATGGTTTACAAACCGCTGCCTCCTCCTAAACCCAAAGAAAACTAAACTGCTACTCTTCTCACCAACCCGTAAGTCCACCCCCGCACATTTTCCACTTACATCTAACAATGGTACTGTTATCTCTCCAGACCTAACTACCAAACTCCTAAGAATAACTATACATAATAATCTCAACTATGACATGCATATTAACAATACAATAAAAACAGTCAACAAGAAACGTGGATCTCTCTATAGAATCAAACCCTTTCTTACACCAGCAGCCAGGACTGCTATAGCCAGAACTCATCTCATCTCTACTCTACTCTATGCTTCACCCATTTATACAAATCTTTTTAAAACCAACATTAACAAACTGACAGTATCCTATAACAATATTGCCAGATTTGCTACTGCCTCTACTTTCAGAACTCATCACTGTCTTAATCTTAAACAACTTGATTGGTTAGAGTTTCTACACCATCTACACTTTTCACAGCTTACTATTGCCCACAAAACCCTGTATCAATCCATCAATACTCCTATACTCTCAAACCTACTTACCCCCTACCATAATCCTAAAAACATACGCTCTTCTAACAAACTACTGTTTAACATTTGCAGATCCAACAATTTAGCAGGTGACTCCCTTTTCTCTAATACCATTGATAAGCTATGGAATCTACTACCCACTGAACTCACAACTCTCTGCTCTCATATACGTTTTAAAAGGAAACTTAAGCTTCATCTCAAGTCACACTGGTTATGTTCCTGTACTATCCCTGACTAACTGTTGATACTTGTCACTAATAACTACCTGCATCATCCTAAGCCTTCCCTATAAAATCTGCTTATCATGAAACTTTTGAGTGAATTCTTTATATATACTTGCATATTACATCCTCTCATGAATATTCCCTTATTGTTTACTGCTCCAGTCCTGCTCAGTGGTAGTATGGCAGTTAATATTTCATATCTTTAAAAATATAAAAAAAAAAAAAAAAAAAAAACTTTTCTTATTTATACATCTGTTCTACTCAATACTATTTTCTATTTTGTTTTTGGTATTTTTGGTATACAACTTTATTGGTACTTCTTCCTTGATTGAATTTTGCATGTGTTCTTCTGTAAACTTTTTCAAGATTGTACTTTATATATGTTTTTTATTGTTTATTGTTTTTTGTTTGATATTCTTGGAGCTTTTCTCCTCGGGCCTCTACTGAAAATGGACATGTATCCAGCTAGACTAGCCCGGTCAACAAATGTAAAATAAAAATAAAAATAAAAATAAATAAATATTACTGCTATACGTGAACATTAATCTGACCTTGTTCTCTCTGGCCTTTGCTCGTTGCTTAATAGGCAGGTTGTTGTTGCTATTCTGTTTCATCCATGGACACATTGTATCTTTTCTATAGTCCAACCTTGACTTTGTAACATTCTTTATCTCTTCTCTGTTGTACCCCCTATTCAAAAAGATCCTTTCTAAATTCCGTATTTCAAACTCAAAATCATCATCCTCTGTACAAATTCTAAATACCCTCCCCATTTGACCCATGATAATATTTTTAAATGTAAAGCTCGGTTGTATGCTATCATACGTTAGTATACAGTTCTTCCAGCAGTCCTTCCTAAATAAAGTTGTCTTTAGCGCTTCTACATCCTGTATTATTCTAACAGCTAGGAAATCTATCATGGTTATGGAATAATGTACTGAAAATTTAAGGAATGCAGTGGTCGATTCCAAATAGAGTACAAACTCTAACAACTCTTTTTTAGTATCCCGTGGTTGTTAGACTACGGGATATAAGAACCAGTTTACAAGCATTGTCTCTTTAAAGAAAGTACAAGGTTTAATAATATAATTGAATAATTGTTTTTAATATATAGTATAAATTGGTTGATAACGCTTTTGTTTGTTGTCTGAAGAGGGGGAGGCACTGACCTCGCTGAAAGCGCTAATAAAATCAGAGTTTTTTTCTTTTGCTTCAATTAATTTCAGTTTGTTGCCCACTGGTTTGATATAAAGAACATCACTGAGACTGAAGAAACCAAATGGATAATAGAGCTTTTAGCTCACAGATATCCAGTGAGATTATACCAGTGAAACCCACCCTCAAAAATCGGCGGGTGCAATACTGAATTGTGATTTGCTGTCAGTAAGTTTAAATTTAGACGTACCAAATATACAAATTTATCTGATGAAGGGCAGAAGCCCGGATGTGCTTATCTCTGTGTGGTTATTTAGTCTCTGCTTTGTTTTGCTATTTTATCGAGTCATTAAACAGTTTATCTTAGTGGTGGTCTGCTGCAGTTTTTCGTTTTGTTATGAACGAAAACAAGGGGAATGTAAGAACATATTTGTACTTTTTTTCAAATAACAATACTATATAATTTGCACTCTCTCCTTCCATCTCTGCAATGAAGCAAGCCTACAGGGATGGCTTTATGATGTATTGTACATGCATACACCCATAAACGCTGCAATGTATTATTAGCTGAATTCAGGTTTACTACAGAAATCATAGCTACTGAAAAAAGCATTGCAAAGAGCATATTTTATAATTTGAATAGAAACAACTTAGATATATTTTGTTTCTCTTTTGTTTCTCTGTGAGGACAACAATTGGGTGAGTGAGGGTTTTTTTATGCTTTTGGTAATTGTGCATACCTATTTTGTGTGTGTGTGTGTTTGTATAAATATCTCAACTGTAGAATATATTGGGCTCAATTCCAAAAAAAACTTGCTCTCATTTTAAGTGACCACTTACAGTGGGAGCAGATTTTTTGGAATCCCAGTGTAAGGCACACTGAGAGCAACTCTTTTGGAATCAGGCCCAATGTGTCTAACTCTCAGCTGTAGTGCATAAACACACACACATAAAATCACATACAGTGTGGAACAATTAGCTGATTAATTATTGCTTGATAGTATCCCTGTCACCTGTGTGTTGCCCCTAAAACCTGTGAGGTAATGCTCATGTGTATTAGGAAATGAATGTAAAAAAAACGACATGGAACATAGTGGGATGCCGACTCAAAATCTTTAGCAGTGTGTTGAGTAACACTTAAGTGATACTCTAAATGATAACTATAAGTTGAATTCCAAAATGCTGTAAATAATAACTAAAAGTAATGTTTTGAAGGCATTTAAAGGTTCACTCCCTGATTTTGTGTGTGTGTGTGTGTGTGTGTGTGTGTGTGTGTGTGTGTGTGTGTGTGTGTGTGTGTGTGTGTGTGTGTGTGTGTGCGTGCTCATCCTCTGTCAGTACACTTACTTATTTTTCTTAACATTGGTATCACCAGAATACAATTGCTATAAAATAAGGAAATGTTATTACAATAAATGTCATATCATGTTACTGTCCAGTGTTAAATTTACAGTAGTAGTTTAAGATATGAATTAACATCTGTCTGCCAGTACATGTTCCTGGTATGAATTACTTTCCATAGTGCATCTGTATGTACTTCACCACAGCAGTACTTTAATCAGTAGCATATCATGTATGCAAAACAGTCAGATAACATTAATATAGTACACTAAGCACCTGGACTTCATTCCAAAATCTGGAGAAAGACAATTTTGTAAAGCACTTTTGGACACAGGAAAGGGCCTTAAAAAGTTTTGATAAGCACCTTTCATTACTGTTGCACTCTGGTTTTGTGCTAGAGCAGAAAAAGCTGCCAGCAAAGAAGAGCAATGGAAGCATAAAGCAGCTTAAAAGCTGTAATATGCTTCATATTGCTACACTTCTTCCCTGTTGGAGTTTTTGTGGCACACACAAGCTGTGGTCATACCACTAATCTAGCCACCTTATTCTTCAGCTTCTCCTGTTATACACTACCACTGGCATATTTGTGCTAGCTGGATGCAGTGCCGCTGATTCCAGCTTTGATTTCCTTATTCAAACTTCCCTTCCCCTCAACCAGACTTACAAATTATTGAAGCTATTAACCTTTTCTACTATTTTTCCCTTCTAAAACTGACCTTTCCATGGCCCCATCTTCTTGAGTTGGTGGTATCTCAGGTGGATGTAAAACATCCTATGGTACCTATCAAAACGAGTAGGGGAACTTCTTCAATGACCTTGCCAAATTTCCCCTGGTGGTATAAATACCACTTCATGCCTCCCCTAAAAAGAGGCATCTAACCTAGTGGGACTAACCAGGTCAAAAAGGATAAATAAAATAAAAGTGGTCTTATTCAGAAATAACCCAAAGATAAAACAAACCTCTCTACCAACATTTTTAAACCTTACAAGCCCTTTTGAAAAAGTCTTCATATTGTAATCTAAGTTTTAACTTTTGTTTTCTATTTACAAGATGTCTTCATGTGCTATTTTTGCTGTTTTCTAAGCCACATGCTAAGCTGTAGCTGCCTATTGTTACTGAGTTACAAACAGGTAATTTGTGATGACCTCACATACCTGTCCACCAGACTCCTAGGAAAGGTAGCACCATTTAGATGTATTATACAGTGGTCATTGCCAAACCAAATATGAAGGACATGGCATCTACCCACTCCAGTGAAAACACTGAATTGATTGGCACCATGAATGCCAAATGACTAGTAAATGTGGATGAACACTGAGTGGCTAATGGATAGCTTGTATTTTTTGAGGAGTGCTGTGACCCCTAACCATGTTGAGGGTGCTCCTGATACAAGCATCAGAATGTGCTAAATTGACATTTCATAGCAGGGTCACATGTGAATGCACGTGCATGCTTTCTGTACTAATAGTTGTGTCATATGGTATTTCAGAAGTATTTTATTACTATAAATAAGTCTGTGGTTAAAGTTTTTTTTTTACAACAGTTGAAAAAGACTGTTGTCAGCCCCATAAATATAAACTAGGAGACTCTGAACTGCCCAACATGTATATGGAAAAGAAAGAAAAGCACCATGATTACAAATCATCCACTTATTGCTGGTAATAATGCTGATATTATTTTAGAAGTGTGACCTGGGAAAAAAGCATCCTCAGAAGGGCAAACCACACCAAGCAGATGTACTTTACATAAAGCTGTATAAGGTATAATATATGCAAGCTAATATAAAGGCACCATATAAAAATAAAGCCCTCTTCCTAAACCTGTATATACAAGTCTAACTGAAATGGTAGAATGGATACTTAGTAGACATTGTTTTGGGTATATGCACAAATGAATGAATCGCATGTAGTTTAATTTAATTTTATATAGTGTAGGTAAGAAGGAAGGGGCAGGAAAAGCAATGTTTGAATGAAAACATTGTGGGTGTGACAATGTGTAAGACTGCATTATAGCAATTTGTGATTATGTAAGTGTTTGTGGCTTAGGAATAGTTAAGGGGATAGAGTGTTCCACATGTTGTGTGTTGTCTGTATTCTGTGTCCTTTGTCTTGCATAGTTGTAGTTTTAGAGAAAGGGTTTTTAGTAATGTACTGTGTAGGGTTCTAGAGTTAAGTGTTAGTACCCATGAGTAAAATGATGAACCCTAGACAGTCTACAATATATTTTGGCTTCTCTTATTTGTGGTCACCACAGAGGATCACTGGTCTGCAGATTGATTGGCAGTGATGTTTTTATGGTGTCAAGTTGCCAGCCCAGTGCCCAACCTTCACAGAAGGTGCACACATACACACAAGCACCTACCTGCATGTCTTTAAAACTCACTTGACCACAGGGAGGACATGCAGACTCCACACAGAAGGTGTTCCAGCCAAGAATCAGACCAGAGAACTTCTTGTTGTGAGGTGACAATGCACCACAGCAGCCGATGGTGGACCCTATACAGTGCATAACTAAAAATCTTTTCCCTAATAGTATCACTATCAAGACAACACTTGACGTTGGTTTTGTAGTTGGGACTTATGGATACAGGGCATTTTTAGTAAAAAGGAAGTATTCATTGTTTTGTGGTTCAGTCTTATGAGTCTTTCAGTGTTTTTGTGAGTCTCCCTTTTTTCTACCATGAGTGATTTGTTGTTATAAGTTTTCAGTATTTCATGATTTATATATACGAGGCAGCAGGGGAGAATGTAGGTATTCTCATAACTTCCTGCTGATTTAAATTGCATTTATTATATGCTAAAAAGTAATCCTAGTATGTAACATAAAAAAAAATTGCATGCACTGAGTCATGTGTGGTGTCCAAACATATACTGTGGTACTTACATAGCAGTTCCTCCTACTGCTTTCTTACATTTTTCACAAGGATAGCCATGCATGTTAATTGAAGTATCATTTCTTTTTTTTTTTTTTTGCTCTTTCCTCTTTTACTTGTGTTTTTCTGGCACTCATACAGCTCCAGTTTGAAATGAAGACAGTTCTATATTATGCCACATTGTTTTGTAGACTTATCACGAATGAACTCAGTACAAAAATTACTTAATACATGTAATTGTGCTAATTCACATGAACGGATTCTGTACTCATGGCATTCTTGGAAGCCCAGGATACAAGATGCTTCTCTAAGAAGGAATTAAATGCTCCACCTGCTTTCTATTAACAATATAGTAATTTGCATGGGCTATGCTTCGTTAGCAGTTCTATTTATTATTTGTAGTTGTGTAAAAATATTTGACTGGAGGAGTGACTTGCCTGCTAAGAAAGAATGTTTGGTATTTATGTTATGTAATAAGGCAGACAGCTTGGGAAACCACATGGTGGACAGCTGAGATCCTTAGAAATGCGATATACTTACCTCATAGACCAGACTTGGTGATACAGCCTATTAATTTACAGTACACATATTCGAAAACAGGTGGCTGTAAGGGCATTCATACAGACAAAGCCATCATGTTTACAACAGTGATATGAGCAGGGAGTTCAGTTTCAGTTCATAGTACATCATGTAAACACCTTATGATATTCTGTTGAAGTAAGCAAATGGTCAAAGTGATGTTTTTCCAGACTGTTCCATTAGAGAGACATATGTAATGCTGTTATATTCCATCATATTTTACAATACATTTGCTACTCCATTTCTTAATTGCAGCACATACAGGAAGACTTTATGTGAAGCTAAAACTTATTCTCATGCAAGCAGCAGCACCACTCAGTATGAATGGTTTTAATTTTAATTATAGCATTCCCATGCTGTGATTCATGCATGAGAGTAGAGTAAGTTGTGTCACAAGCATTATTTACTTTAAATTATGCCATGAATACAGTTATCTATCAGCTCATTTTATCTAATTAGTGAAGCAAATCCTTTTACTCCCCTTAACAGGAGCAAAATGCCTCTCGTTCCAGAATTAATGCTTGGCATGATCAATGCTTCAGTTTCAAAACTCTCCACCTCTTAGCAGAACAATTATGGGCAAAGACAAAAATAATAGGTTGGGTGGACAAAGACCCCAAAATAGGGACAACTTTTAAATATTGTTCTTATAAACTTGGAAGATTGATAAAATGACAGGTTTTGTGCATTTTGCAAAGGATGTGAAGTCTGAAATGCAAATGTCTGCCATTATTAAATGACTTCAATCCTCAGTGATTTGCCAGAAAACCATACATTTTATGAGGAATACACCAAAAACATACAGCAGAAAGCTGAACATTCTGCATAAATTTGGACAGTTGAGAGGTATGTTCAGTGTACTAGGTGAACTTTGTTTCTTCTTGCTCTGAACTGCTTTTTTCCACCATTCAGGACTTTTCTTGAAAGGGAATGTGCCAAAGGGTCCCTTCTTGTCCTTTCTCATTGTGAGTGGGGCAGCAATACTGCTCCCAAGGACTCCACCCCTACATGATTCTTGACTTGTGGTATTAGGCTTATGTGGGACCCATTCACATAAGACTTAAATAATCTTAAACCATCAGTAAGATCATTGAGAGAATCATAATGGAGCTTATCCAAAATAACAAAGGGAGCTTATTTCTGTTTTCATAATCTTTAAATGCAATATTATATGGCTTGGCAGAAAGGAAGTAAATTATGATTGCAAAATATATGAGCCATCGTTAAAGATCTAAGTACAATAGCAGAGAGCTATTTAAGCTTTTACGAGTATGTATCTGCCAGAACCAGAAAAGTATATTATTTTGCTCCTCTAGTTCTAAAGGGCGGGTCCAGTCACTCTAAAGAGAACACTGTATTACTCTTTACCTCACTGATCTGTATCACAATTTTAGATAATGGTACATAATTTTCTAGTCTTTAAACAAGCCGCAAAAACATACAATGATTCTTTATTATAAGGGCCAAGGGGTTGGAAAATTTGAAGTACTCAGAAAGGCTTCAAGAACTGTTAGTATTTTTTGTGTCCTGGTCTATGAAGCAGTGTCTGATTCATTTCTGTCTGAAAGTCACTGAATGGAATGCACTGCTTGGGAAGGTAATACTAGTTTGTGGAACTTAATGGCAAAAGTTAAATATAACAAACTGACATAATGTGATAGCTGCACTCTACAGCAACTTCAACAATAATATAATAAGTTAACTATTACAATCAGAGGTTACCACTGACTTACTTCTTTCAAAAAATCATGATATATATATAAATAGATAGAAAGATCGAGATATGAGATGTATGAGATACCAACAGAGAGTTATGACAATCAAATTGTTGAGGGGCAGTGGGTAATAACTTACAAATTAATCCATGTACATTTCCAAGTCATAGGCCCAAGCCCCTAAAATCCATCTCATGTCTGATATTGTACATATTATGCCTGCAGGACTTGTTTTAAATGTTGTCTATTTCAGTATGCAGACTGTCTCACTAGACCTGCAGATCAGATTCCAGATCACAGAAAGGTCTTTTGTTGTCTCACGTGTCTAACTTCTAAATCATTAACAAGTATACTATTAACACCTGTAATGTCATAAAGCATGTTTTGTGCTGATGTGAACTGGAGTACACTCAAGATTTACTCTTTAAAGATAGCTGCAAATAAATCGACTTACCATAATAAATATAATGAAGTCAAGAAAGAATCTAATATTTTCACCTGGGAAGCAATCTATGCTGCACACTGGTATTTCGATACCTCTGTTAGCATCCTTCAAAGACGAATGTACCATCTTTAATCTTAGCACTGTTAGAGATTCCACAGACAAATCCTAGGACCAGTGTACTTACCAAAATAAAGGTGTGTGTTAGTCCCCACATGTCACGCAACTACATCCTTCCTGTCTAATGTGCATTGTCTTAAACTATGAGGGCAGACACTAACAACCTAAAAGAATATAGAGGAGCTGCACGCAGGATAAGAAAAATTTCAGTCTGCATTATAAGTCCTATAAAGGTGTGTGTTAGCCCCTGGGTATAAAGCATCCATACCTTTCTTTCCTAATGGGCATTGTCCCCAACTGTGAGGTCAGTCACTAAGCAAGCTAAAAGAACAAAGGATACCTGTACAGAGGATAAGCAAGAGTTTAGCCTGCATTTTCAGCTCTGTAAGTTACTGTTCTAAATAACTGCTATAAATAATCTTAAGTCCTCTCAAATCATTTAATTGGTATTTGACCTATTGCTGTACTGACCACTTTAGGTGGGAAGTTGTCAGTACCAACCCCATAACTCTAGTCCCAGCTTAATAGTGCCTTTATCAAATATAATCTGCCTGCTAATTATCCTCCCATTAATAGTGCATCAGTCCCCTCCAACACACACACACACACACACGCACGCACGCACACACACACACACACTCACACACACACACACACACACACACACACACACACACACACACACACACACACACACACACACATGCACAGAATTTCTCTAGGTTCCCTAGGCATGCATCTGCAGCACACATTTTCATTGGTTCATAGAAATAATCTACCCCAATTAATGCTGAACTTAATCTAGACATTTTAGACAATATTGTCAATAAAAGTAATTGTGCTTTTTTTCAAAATATAATCTACCTGTTAGTTACCGTGCCATTAGAGAAGTGCATCATTTCTCCTCACACTATCTCTGTAGTTTCCCATTGTTATGCAGCTGTGACAGACATTTGTCCTTAATTCATGGAAAGAGCAATATAAACAACACTAATAAAAGTTAAATTGCATAAAATGATTTTCTGCAGTCAGGAAGTCTTCTCAAATTATGTTTGGGCCAAACTGCAATGCTGCCAGATGCAGCCTGCTCTGTTTGCTCCCCTACCTTACCCCCAGTTTCAACCCATTCAACCTCCTCTACTTTTATTTCTCACCTTATCTCTACCATCACAAAATGCTACCAGTCCCCAACTTCTTTCCGCCAAAACCTAACCAATAACAACCTCTTACATCTCATTATTATAACTGACAATACCAGTGCTCTACACTTCACCATCTAAATATGCTTGCCCATAAAACACCCCATACCCGACACTCACCACACTCCAGCGTGATTCAGTGTCTCACACTGACTTCCCTCATACTTCTATTATTATCTTATCAAACACAACACCCTAACTATTGTACTTTGAGACACACCTGCACTGGCCCAGTAATCAAGGAGCCTCAATCCTCACCACTGGCAACAGTGGGGGATGTACACACTGGGAGGATGACAAGTACAAACTCAGTAAAGTGCAATTTCCCTTAAGAGCACACAGAGCTCACAGTCAGTCTGGGGCTGGTTTCTCCCTCTTTCTCTGGATCACCAGTAAGACTCCCCACTGGCACAGCTATAGGGCTAAGATCTCATCTGAGTGGCCAGATGAAGATCTCCAGTACCCTCTCTGTCCAACCAGTGTTTTATGTCCCTCCCCAAGTAGCTGACACACAAACTCTTTGAGATTTGATTTATATACAAACACACACACACACACACACACACACACACACACACACACACACACACACACACACACACACACACACACACTCTAAGGAAAGGCTGGCACAGGTTTACTAGCTATGTCCCCTTCTGTCCAGACTATAAGGTAGTTCTGACTGCCACCAGCTAACTCTTATCAGCTACTTGAAGACCCTTAACAAAGGGTGTCCAATCCTACTGTGTAATGTTACTATTAATCTAAATGGTAGTCTGACCAAGAGCAAGGCTATTTAGGAGTGGCCTGTACAGTTTCAGCAAAAAGATATGCAAGTACTTTAGGAGCTTAAATATCTCTAAACAGACCAGCCACAATTAAAAGGTTTAAATATATTTAATATTAAAAAGCAAGACAATACTAAGTAAGCAATCAGTTACATCAGACATCAAAATCACAGGAAATATTTAAAACAAAATTGAAGGCAGTCTCAAATAAAGAAAACATCTAAGCTACATGTTACCATATTCCTATCTGAATCTAAAAGAGTTACTGCGTCCTCAAAATTTACTTACAGCAAGGCAAGTGCAGAAGTGGTGATGAGTGGATGTTCTTGTTAGGTCAAAGACAAAATACAAAATGCACAGTCTCTCACTGAGAGAGTTCTTAAATTAATATCAAATATTACTGATGGGTTAGCTTCAATGACATCACTTTTTGTCACCTGACTTCAGTTCGCAAGCTAAACCCCCTTTGTCAGAGACTTACAGAATTTTAACATCTTTCTGTAAAAAATACATATCTCTCAAATATTTGCAGATTATGGAAGCCATAAAACAATAAAACACTTCTACATCTTAAACTTAGTAATTACTTCTCTTTCAAGACAATACAAAACCCTTCTAGCTCTAGATGTTGTGTCTGCTACTGCACTGAAACAGAGAGAACATCTATTTTATTACATGGTCATGAAACAATTTAATATCAACTATTTTCTCTGAATTGTTTTTAAGTTAACCTCTTGTGTTCCACTTTCCATTAAACATATACATCTAAACAGTCACAATAGTTTAGGTATATTCCTGTTCTATTCCAATAGGGCATGCTATAGTTACATTTTAGCTCAGTACTTTACACACACTTTTGTATAAATCATATCAATATTCACAAATTACATAGAATTATTTATAAAACTCCAGATAGCTGGGCTGGCAGTAATTTCCTGTGTCACACTTCTCCCCCCACCCAAATACTCAATCTATTTTTTCAAGTGACCCTTGAGAAATGTTGCTTGAAAGGGTTGGGCCTATCTGGGCATACCTTACTCCATTCCCAGTCTTGAGATTCCAGCTGCTTTGGTTTTGTTGACCCCAGTACAGTGCTGTACTGTCCCATCACATGCCTGCAACACTATGATTCACCATAATAATTTGGGATTTGGATGGCTGGCTCCCTGTAGCCATAGATCCCCCTCAGACTCCTCCTGCCTTCTACTGCAAATAGCACCAGGGCCTCCCTATCATGATAAGGTTTCATCGTGTTATCATGGTACACTTTGTGCCCCTGCCTCCTGCCTAGGAGTTCTACCATGTAGTTAAATTCACTGACCTTCCTTACCACCTTGAAGGGCCCCTCCCAAGCTGCCTGCAGCTTGTTGTGTCTGAAAAAAATGAGAACCATTACCAGCTGCCCTACAGCATACTCTCTAGCTCAAGCATTCCTGTCATATCAGACCTTTTTCTGCTCTTAGGCTTCTGCCAGGTTCTCCTGGGTCAAGCCCATGAGCTCCCTGAGCCTTGTCCTGATGTTTAGGATATATGGCACTACAGAGTCCTTGTGGGATTCATACTCACCCTCCCACTCATCTCAAATCAAATCTAGAGGTCCTCTCACCCTATGACCATACAGCAACTCAAATGGTGAAAAACCTCTGGATTCGTAGGGCACCTCTCTGTAAGTAAACAACAGATGGGGCAAATATCTGTCCCACTCCCTCTTAAACTGGTCTGGAAATGTCCATAGCATGGTCTTCAGTGTAGAGTTTAATCTCTCTGTAAGACCATTAGTTTGGGGATGGTAGTGGGTAGTTTTTGGGTGCTTCACTCCACAGTGCCTCCACAGACAAGCTAGCAGGTCTGATGTGAAATTGGCACCTCTGTTAGTCAGTATTTCTTTTGGGAAACCTACCCTGCTGAAAATTTCTAACAAAGCATTTGCCACCTTTTCTGCTTCAATGGAGGACAGAGCCACCACCTCAAGTTATCTGGTAGCATAATCTATTACTACTAGGACATACTTTTTCCCTGTGGAACTTGGGGTACTCAGAGGCCCCACAATATCCATAGCTACCCCCTGAAATGGCTTCTCAATCACAGGCAAAGGCACTGAAAGAGCTTTCACCTTCTCTCTTGCCTTACCTAGCTTTTGGCACTGCTGACAGGTCCTGGAGTACCCTGCTACATCTCTGAAAATCCCAGGGCAATAAAAGCTAAGCATGATATGTCTCTTAGTATATGTTGTGCCCATATGACCTTCAAAGGGAATATCATGGGCTATGGCTAGAAGTGCCAGACATTAAGCTCTGGGCACTACCATTTGCTGCATTCTCTCACCCTCTAGCCCTCCCTCAGGGGGTCCACTCTCTATACAGTAATCCTTTATCCCTATATACAGATTCCCCTTTTCCTTGATAATTAGGTGCCTCACTAGCTACCTCCCTCCTTCACGCCTTTGACTGTAGGGTTTGAGAGCAGAGCCTGTCTCAATTCTTGCTTTATAACCCTTCCCAGCGTCCCTTCCACAGGAAGTCTGGTATTCTCTGACAGCAGTGCCTCACTGTCAGTCTGGGTACTACTACTCACCTCTGCCTTTGCAGTCACTTGGTCCAAGGGAACTTCAGTACCCACAAGCAACTGTGGCTCACCTTCAGAATAACTGCTACAGGGTAGCTCTCTCTCTCTGCTGAAGCAACCACCTCACCAGTCCTGACTGCAAGTGAATCTCTGGGTCTTCCCCAAGCTACCAGACCCACATGCTTGTCTCTGAGCCTGACTGCGTGCAACTGCATGCACACAAGGTACTGCATTATCAAAATCATTTCCTATCTGGACATCTACAGAGATATCCTCAAACACACCTACTTGCTTGCTTCCTTTTCCACCCTTCTAGCCAAGGTGAACCCTAACAAAAGGTATTTGGAATGGGGTCCCAACTAAAGCTCTGACTGGAGTAGACTGCCCAAAGTAGTGCTCCTCTTTAACCATTGCAGGCTTCACAATGGTTAAGTCAGAAGTAGTATCTCTCTTAGCAATGGCCTCTTTCCCATTTACTAAGATAAGATATAACCTCTCGTGGTAGTTTGGTACCCTTGTTGTCTCGAGACAACTTAATCCTGACATTTTGTCATTCCCACTTACTGGCTCTCCCACCTTTTGTTCCCCACCTTGCCTCTGTGGACATCTACATACTACATGGCCCCACTGGATGCATTTAAAACATTTAATCCTTGGTCCTGGATGTATACTTGGACTAGTTGCTTCCCCTGCTACTGGCAGACTCTGTTGGGGCAATCTGGCCTGTCCACCATGGGTTCCCTCACCAAAAGATCTGCCAGCCCTACAAAAGTGGTGACCTGACATCCACTTACCCACCTATGAAAATAAGTACTTAGTTTGGGAATATATTCACACACACTTTCATCTGCCTTGCATCTATACTCGCAAAACTTTTTCCTATAAGCTTCAGGTGTTAACTTAAAACATTCTAAAATACAGCTTTTACAGTATTATAATTTAAGCATTCAGTATCAGACAATTTAGAAATAGGCAGTTACATCTTTACCATGAAGTATGGGGGTCAGGAACTGTACCTACAGTCCTTGGTCAACATTATACTGTTTACATACCCTTTCAAGCATATGAATGAAACTGTCAAAATTATCCCCCCTCTGTAAATTGTGGAAGAAATGTACTGACATTTGTTGCTGAGTTGGCCTAGAGGGCTAATGCACTATGTTGTAGTTGACATGGTTCTATGAACATTTGAGTTTGCTTCTGGAGTTCGGTTACTTTGGTTACTCCCTTCCCCATTACCTCCATGACCCTGGTGAACAGTCAGCATCTCCTTTTCATGTTGCCTCTACCTCTCATTCTCTTCAGCTTCCAGAAGTCTCAGTCTCTCTGCTACTTCTAATTCCATTTATTTCTCCTGCCGCAGTCTCTCTGCTGATTCTATTTCCAAATGTTTGGCTTCCAGTTCAAGTCTCTTTAACTCCAGATGGATTTTTAAGTCCTCTGTGGAAAGGTTGAACTGTCCATTTTCTGAGAGTTGTACATCTCCAAGGCCAACCTGGTTGTCCTCCTGATTACTGGTCTCTGATGCAGCTGTGCTCAAGGCTACAATCATTACTGCCTTAGTCAGGTTGTCATGCACCAGTCCTTTAGCCTGGCACATCTCAGACAACTGGCTCCTTGTTAGCTTGCCATACTCTTCTGCTGACATGCTTGCCTGCTCTCCCTAACTAAGCTAACAAAAAAAACAAACAATTGTGATATGAAACTCTGAATGTTCACTGTGTGGCTGATTGAGAGTATAAACAACTTCCTTAGTGACCACTATTTACAGGCTACAGGAATTCAATATCCACACCACTACAAATCAATTAATATGTGAAGCCCCTGTACTGGTCCAGTAATCAGGGAGCCTCAATCCTCACAACTGGCAACAGTGGGGACATACACACTGGGAGTGTGACAAGTACACACTCAGTAAAGTACTATTTCCCTTAAGAACACACAGAGATCACAGTCAGTCTGGGGCTGGTTTCTCCCTCTTTCTCCAGATCCCCAATAAGACTCTACACTGGCACAGCTATAGGGTTGAGATTTCAGCTGAGTGGCCAGACCAAGATCTCCAGTACCCTCTCTGTCCAAACAGTGCTTTGTGTCCCTGCCCAAGTAGCTGACACACAAACTCTTTGAGATTTGATTTATATACAAACACACACACACAAACACACACACACACACACACACACACACACACACACACACACACACACACACACACACACACACACACTCCCTGGAAAGGCTGGAACAGGTTTACTATCTATGCCCCCAGACTAAAAGGTAGTTCTGATTGCCACCAGCCTTCTCTTACCAGCTACTTTAAGACCCTTAATAAAGGGTGTCCAATCCTACTGTGTAATGCTACTATTAATCCAAATAGTAGTCAGACCAAGAGCAAGACTATTTAGGAGTGGCCTGTACAGTGTCACCAAACAGATTTGCAAGTACCTTAAGAGCTATGTCTGCTGTGGCAATCCAGCAGTGTCCTGCCATTCTTCTTTCTTTTTTGGATTTTGCTGTTTGCTGTTTGGTGGGACTTTGTCATAGCACAGAACTTTTGGTTTTGGACCTTAAGAGCTTAAATATCTCTAAACAGACCATCCACAATTAAAAGGTTTAAATATATTCAATAATAAATAATAAAAGAACAAGACAATACTTAGTAAGTAATCAGTTACATCAGAGTTTAAAATCACAGGAAATATTTAAAACAACATTGCAGGACATTCTCAAATAAAGAACACATCTAAGCTACAGTTTACTATATTCCTATCTGAATCTAAAAGAGTTACTATGCCCTAAAAACTTACTTACAGCAAGGCAAGTGCAGAAGTCGTGATGAGTGGATGTTATTGTTAGGTCAAAGACAAAATACAAAATGTACAATCTGTCTCTGAGAGAGTTCTTAAATTAATATCAAATATTATTGCTGGGTTAGCTTGGATGACATTACTTTTGTCACCTGACTTCAGTTCCCAAGCTAAACTCCATTTGTCAGAGACTTACAGAACTTTAGCATCTCTCTGTGAAAAATACATCTCTCTCAGATGTTTGCAGATCCTGGAAGTCATAAAACAATAAAACACTTCTACATCTTAAACATAGTAATTACTTCTCTTTCAAGACAATACAAAAAAAATTTCTAGCTCTAGGCATTGTGCCTGTTACTGCATTGAAACTGAGAGATGACATCTCTTTTATTACGTAATCATGAAACAATTTAATTTCAACTATTTTCTCTGAATTCTTTTTAAGTTAACCTCCTGTGTTCCAGTTTCCATTAAACATATACATCTAAACAGTCACAATAGTTCAGGTATATTCCTATTCTATTCCAATAGGGCATGCAGTGGTTACATTTTAGCTCAGTACTTTATACACACTTCTGTATAAATCATATCAATATTCACAAATGACATAGAATTATTTACAAAATTCCAGATAGCTCGTCTGGCAATAATTCCCTGTGTCACATACCTATTACCAAAAGACACATGATTACATGTGCGTCTATCCAATTCAGTATATTTTCCCACTTATATAAAATACACTGCACAAACCTCCTTAAACCTAAAATACTCTATACCTCGGAAAATGGTTCAAAGATACTATCACCAGCTGTTCCATAAAAACTAAAGCAAGAGAGCTGCACAAGTGAACTTCTGAATATACTGCTGGCAGGTGACATTCACCCCAACCCTGGACAATCTCAGGTACCAAGTTACTTCACAAATAAGAAATAAATCTTTCCTGAAAATCTAAATTCCTCTCCTGACAAAATATGAAATAGCAACAAAAAACTCAGTCTTTTCCATTTGAACCTTGGAAGCATTGTAAAGGAAATTCCAGAACTACACACATGGATAAAATATCACTCTCCTAACATATTGGCAATAACAGAAGCTTGATGAAAACCTAATATCAATAACACATAAATGCCCCCCCCCCCAAGCTTTAACATCCTTACAGCTGATAAATTAAACAAAAAAGCAGGAGGAATAGCAATAATGTACTCCAGTAACATAAACCTGTCACCTTTCCCATCTCCCAAACCCTCCTTCCACAATGCTAAACTCCTTCTAAGTAACCTAAATCTAAACATGCATACAACAATATGCACGAAAACCCTTTATATCCTACCTGGAGACAATATCAGCACACTGGAGGACATCCTATCCTGGCTATCCCACAATGTACACACAGAGGCAATCATACTAGGAGATGTGAACATCAACTGGTCAAGTTGCACCTCTAAGATAACCAGTTCTACAATAACCTCATACAATTTCTCCAAACGTATCACTGAGCCTACTGGAATCAACCTGAAAAGTAGTAAAACTGAAACCCTGGAAAGGTTATTAAAAGGCTCCTTAACAATATAAGCTCCCACAGCAACTTGGCAAGCACAATTAGTGACCATCAGCATATATATGCCACAAGAAAATGCCATACATCTCCCAGGGAAAATGCATATAAATCCTTTCACAACATGAAAAACTTTGACCCAGAACTATTGAACACCTTACTACCATCTCACAGCTGGAACATCCTAAAAATTGTGCCACTACGAATGTTGTTGTCTACTTTAATAAGATATTTAAGGGACTACTTAACAGCACAGCCCCCTTAGGTTTAAAATATAGCAAAACAACCATGTTCTTTGTCTCACTGCTACGACCAGGAAATTAACGAGGAATACAGCTAAAGCCTGGAATGCATGGTTCAATAATACCAGAGAAAACAATTTTCAACAATATTAATACATATGAAACAAAGCCAAATGCCAGATCAAACCTGACAAGAAAACTTTATTACTTCAGTTTTCTGAATAGACACTACAAAAATTCTAGACAATTCTGGGCCACTGTATCTAAAATAATATACCCTGGCTCAAATGGGCACCTAATCTCTAACCCCATAACCTCACCGGAAGAAATAGCTAACGTTTTTGATATTAATTATCTCTAGCATCTCTAAACTACTGCACAACCAAACACCAAACAAATCAACCTCATTTGATAATCTGACCACATCCCACCCAGTCTCACCTCACAGTTTCTTTAATACTCACTCTTTCTCCTTTCAACCAGCATCCACCATAATAATAAAGAAATACCTCAAACAACTTAAACCAAGTACACTAGCTCCAGATGAAATTCCTGGTGATTTCCTAAAAATAGCAGCCAGCTTAATTTCCTTGCCGGCATTCAGTCTCATAAATAGGTCTATTCAGAAATCATATGCCACAGCCATATGGAAAAAAAACTCACATCATTACACTTCACAGTGGAGGCAGCTCCAGTGATATGTCCAAATTTAGACCCATTGCTATTCTCTCCCATTTTGAATATCCTTGAAAAATGCATTCATTATCAATGAATATCTCATTTACAAAGAAACTACCTCCTTACCCCCACTCAACATGGTTTCAGAGCAGGCCATAGCACTACCACAGCTCCTAAACTTCACCAACACTGTTGGCCTAGCCAGAGAGGCCAATTGTTTATGCTGTATTTCTGGATCTGTCCAAGGCCTTTGACCTTGTTTCCCATAACCTACTTCTAAACAACTCTCCTCTCTTGGCCTGTCAAACACCTCCACCAACTGGTTCTCCAGTTACCTTTCAAACAGACTCTAGTCTATTAAATGGAGTAACTCCTACTCCTCCTTCTTACCAATCATAGCATCATAGGATCATAAAAAGTTACTAGGCAATCAACCCGAAGGTCATTTCAAACCTAGCTGTTTCATCACAATACAATACCATAGATACTCTAGTCAGTACCCTGGATTGTATTTATTAATGAATGCCCATGTCCAGGAGGGTTTTGGGTGCTATCCTTGGTAAGAATTTATGGTGCCCCATCCACTCGTCCAGGTTCCTTTTCAACAGTGTCATAGAGGTGCTCTGCTTCACATGAATTGACAGCCTATTCCAAAGACGTGGCAGTTGCTGGGAGACAAATCTGTCCCTCCAGCACATCCTATTCAAGTTGCAGGCCATATTTAGGTCCCTGCAACAGGTAGCTCTAGTCCCATTTGATTTATGGATGTACAGCAAATTCATTAGGTTTGGGTCAGATATTGTTCTGTAAGCCAGGCATAAGTCTCCCCTAAGAAGTCTATACGAAACTGAGTATAGTGACAGGACCTTTAGTCAGTCTGTGAAAGGCACATGCTGGAGTCCCTTTATCTTCTTAGTTAGAAATCTTTGAGCTCTCTCCAGTGTTTTGTACAGTACATGCTGAAAGGGGCATTATACTCAATTATGGGCCTGATAAATGATGAGTATAGAGGGGTTTTAACCTCCTTTGCTCTACAGGTGATGCCTGTGCTAATCAAGTGTGCTACATAGAAAGCCTTCCTTACTACAATCAACGCATTGTGGTCAAAGTTATGGCCACAGTCAACTTGTGATCCCAGTTCTCTTAGCATTTCATAGGTACATAGGGTATTGCTGTTAATCTAATAGTGTGAAGGGACATTGTTTTTACTGAAGGGAATGATGACGCATTGCTTTGCATTCAGGTTGAGACTAAGACACCAGTCGTTGGACTGCACAAGACCCTCTTGAAGTGTAATGACATCATTTGGGGATTCAATAATTGCACCCGTGTTGCAGTCATCTTGAAACTCGACCAACCACAGCCCCTTAGTTTTGGCCTGAACGTCTGAGAAGTATATACCAAACAGTAGAGGACCCAGCAGTGATCCTTGTGGCACGCTGCTGGTTGATGTGGAGTCACCCACTTTGATAGAGTGCGACAGGTTTGTGAGCCAGTTGGCAGCTCATCTTACAACAAAGGGGTTTACATTCAGTTTGCTAAGTTTATCGGCAATGCCTGAGTGTGGGATTGTGTCAAAGTCCTTGGCCAAGTCAAGGGGTGCTGTGTGCACAGATTTGCCCATGTCAATGGCCCTAATCACATTTTCAAAGAAACCCAACAGGCTTAACAGGCAGGATCTGCCCTTGATGAAGCCAAATTGGGTCAGATCCAAGGTTTGGAGGTCACCTATGTCTTTATTTATGAGCTCCATGATATGTTCCATGGTTTTACAGATGAGGCTGGTCAGACATATGCGCTCATAATTCCCTGGGTCTGTTGCTAAACCACCTTTGTGGAGGGGAATAACTGTTGCTGTTCTCCATTCCACAGGAACAAAGCCAGTGATTAGGTAATGTAATTGAATAGGGTACTTAATGGCGACGTTAGTTCATGTGTTAGTTTGTTTAGAAGACAGCTTGGGATGCCATATGGTCCCATAAAGACTGTGTTTTTTTGCCATAGACAAGGCTTTAATGACCTGCTCTTCAGATATGTAGAGTGGGGGAAGTTGGGGGAAAGCTTTGTGATAAGTTTAGATGGGTTAAGGGGGTGAAATTTTTGCCAAATCTGTATGCTAGCAGGTTTGCTATCTCTGTGGAATCAGTGTATGTCATACCGTTAGTCACTAGTTTGGCACATGCTTGAGTCCTACCTTTTAGGCTATGTACGTAGCTGTAAAAGGCCTTATGATTATCTTTGGCTGTGATTGCTACGTTTTTCTCAAAGTTACCCATAGAGGATTTGACATGTTGTCTTATTTACTTGTTGAGGCTGAGGAGGGTGCGTTTCTATTATTGGGGCCTCTGTTGTAAAGTTTGTTGATGCTGGATGTCCACCAGGGTGGCTTTTTTTTTTGTATTTGGGGCTCTGGCTTTGATTCTCTCTGGGACAGCTGAGTCTATGCACTTATTCAAATGATTGTACAGGTCTTTATTGTAAGCTTTGGTGTAGTTACGACTTACAGCTGCGGGTGGGGCTTGGAATGCATTTATATCTTCCCCCAGGAGGGTATAGTTTGCTTTGGAGAAGTTTTTTAGTCTGGCTTCGCCCTTTGTGAGTTCTGGTGTTAGTGCCAGTTCAATGGTGACTGATTTGTGGTCAGATTTAACTAATGAGTGCCCGACAGTTGTGGTGGTGCATCTGTTAGTCATGTTAGTGAGGACCAGATCTAGTATGTTTGTTCCTATTGTTCGGGTTTGAACAATTTGTTTCAGGGCATTTGAGTTAACAAAGTCAAGAACCTTTTACACTAGTGAGTTAGGACTAGAACATGTTTCCCAGTTGATGGTGGGATAATTGAAATCCCTCATTACCTGAGTGTTTGGCAATATTTGGATTAACTTCAGTTTGGTCAAGCAGGCCTTGTGCACATCAGGATCAATACAGAGGGATCTATACCTAGCTATGACTTGAGTAATCTGAACTTGGAGTAACTCTATGGAGTTGTCCAGTCTAACTAGTCAGGAGGTGAATTTATCTCTAATATAGATAGAAACACTGCCTCCTTTGGTTCTTACACATTCATTTTGTGGTCTGAAAGTGTGGAAGACATTGTAGCCTTGCAAGGCTGGGGTACTTTCTGAGGCCTTGAACCAGGTTTCTGTAACTGCCCAGACATCTACATCCTTCAGTGATAGAAGTGCTTCCAGGGTGTGCAGTTTTTGGTTTAAGCTCCCAGCATTTAGCAGCATAACCCTTATTTTGTTATGGTTGGTAATTTTCCCAATAGCAATTTTATTTTTGAGAGCTTGCCTAAAAAAAGCACTATAGGGAGGCAAGAGCCTTTGCCAGCAGCCAAAAGCCTAGTGGTGCCAGGTGTAAACCATCTGTGGCGACCAAGGGAGCCCGCAGGATTTTTTGCAGGGGGGTGCAAACCCATAGCCCCACCCACATGGCTCACCCCGCCCCCTGCCAACACAGCCCCGCCCAAGTCCACCCACCCAAAGCCCCGCCCACACAGCCATTCCAGTGTCCCATTACTTGGCTATTTCTCCCCATTTACTGTAGACACTGTTCAAATCTGTGTGCATACTGTGTTATGCTTTAGTTCTACAATGATTACAGGCAGTTGGATTTAATTTACAACTTTTATTTCAAACATTATAGCCCAAACACTGAGACATTTACTAAATCTAAACAAAGCAATAGTCTTACAATGAAAACAGACTTGGCATTAAAGCTTCTCTACTTTTGAAACTCACATTCAATGAAACGGCATTGAAACCCACATTCAAAGAAAATGCATCTGGCCAGTGGCAGGTTATTTACCTTTGAACTGTTTAAGCAATAGGCTCCTTGCACACCATTAGGGCCATGCAAAAGTTATTTGATTTACCTGATTGCATTAATTATAATATATAATTGAATTATATCCCTTGTATTATACAGCAACACTTGTTTGAGTGTCGCTGTCAAGTAAAAGTAATCTGAATAATTCCACATTAAAGATATCTGAAACTAATGAAGATGTTGTTGCTAGAAAACTATATATTTCAGTGTTTCATCTACAAATTCAGTGCCTGCTGCCGTCAAAGAATAAATTGCCTATGTTAAATTAAAAATGGTAAGTTGGTATATTGCAATAGAAAATGGATGACAAGCTGAAAAACAGGTTCATAGTTAATAGGCATCTCATCCAAAGGAGGACATCCTGAGGACTGCAGCATACAAATGTAAAGGCTTGAGGTTCTATTCCTACAGCATATACATTAAGATGCAAGTATTCTACTTGTGGTGCTACTAACATAGCTTTAAAACTTTACACCACAATAGAGATACCATTTGCTAAACAAAATGGTTGCACATTGTAAATAGACTTGGTATGAGCAGCAGTGAACTTTGCTTCCCTTAAAACTCACAGTTCCTTGAAAATGCACTTGAAAATTCCACCTAACTCTAACTTGGGCATTTCACTTTCTCTCTCTCTTACAAAGATACCACACCCCTCAAGGCCTCACCCTTAGTACAAGAAATCTTGACAAAGCCTAAATTAAATAGGGACAGATTATAAATATGGCTCTCAGAAACTTAGAAAATTGCAAGAGTAACAGGATTTGTGTTAGTGTGCATTTTTCTAAATGACATGACATCTAAAACTGAAATGTCTCATTATTTAGCAACTTCAATCCTTTTAAAGAGGAATATGGGGTAAAAATCTGGACAGCTGAGGGGTATGCTACCTCCCTATTATACACATACCAAATAATTCTGGTCAGACTTGAATTAGTTCTGGGAAGGTTGCACTGAACAGCACCGTGCTTGATCTGAAGTGGGTGAAATCCTGGTAGCTAGTGATTGCAGCTCAGCAATGTGGAGCATTAAAGCATTTTTAGCAGAGCATTGTTTCATCACTACCTATTGTGTTTGCACATAAGCTGTAGTTATTTCAAACATTTGACTTTTTTTGATTACTACAAAGTACATTTACCCAACCAGAGCTATTGTGTTTTGACTTCAGTGTGGAGCTAGTTGTTGCAGGGCTTGGCTTTTAAGTAAGGTAGCAATGCTTATTTACCATATACCATTAAAGCCACCCAGCTACAAGTGTACTAACACACAGACACTGCTATAAGACACTGGTCTCCAATAAAATGTAATGAGCTTCTGAAAACAGTGTAATCCTGTCCTTTTATTACAAATATTGTCATATGCATTTCAATACCCAAGGCTTATACATTATCTAGCTATGTAAATATTCTCTGCATGGCAACAACGAAAAGGCTTTCAATGCTGGCAATTCTTTAACAATATGCTTACTAAAGCTTACTTGCATCTTACAATGTCCGACAAGCTTACTAAAGCTTACTTGCATCTTACAATCTCCGACAAGCTTACCTGATGTTCATTAAACCATGGCTACTTAAACAGAGCAACAGGACACTGTGATAGCATGCAGTTCCTGAATAATAAGAAGCATAAATCAACAGTATAAAAATCTGATAGAAAACCAGAACATTTTGCAAAATCAAGGACAGATGAAAAGCCACGGTCGATTTGTGATCTACCTTGGATGGGGGAATACTCTGCACACTTACTGCATAACTGCTTCTTGCCTTCCTCGGACACATCCCGAGCCACTACAATGGGGGCTGGGGTGCAATAAGTATGTCATAATTTGAAATGTCTCTGGCTGACAGTGATGGCTCTGACACTCCTACCTCTCAACTTCAGAGCAAGAAATCTGGACAAAGCCATACACAGAACTAGAAGTGGGACACAGGCCCAAAAATAAGGCCAATTTTTAAATATTGCTCTTATTAACTTAATAGAACAGGTAGATCTTGCATTAGTACAAATTTTCTGAAGGGTATAAAATCTGAAACTCAAATGTCTGCCATTATTTTCTAACTTAAATCTTTAATGACTTGCCACTAATTTTCCAGAAACCACAATTTTATGAAAAACAGACCAAAATGTGATGCAAAAATACCTGTCAAATAAGGGACACCTTTTTAATATTAACAGTTAACTTGAAGCAGCTAACAAAATAAGAGCATCCACATGCATTTCTGAAATAAAGGTAATCTATAACTGATCATTAGTTATAATTGTAAACCCTCCACATTTTCTTCCAAAATTGCCATTTTGGAGGAGGGATTATTAGGGGAGAGAAACATTTTGAGCCAGAATTGGGGACAATTGAGATGTTTGGATATTCCTAATCTACAAAGTGATTTGCACGTACCTCTCAACCTCTTAATGCAGGAAATCTGAACAAGGCCAAATATATTGGGGAACATACAAACACTACTAAAAATTGCTCTTGTATAAACTTAGACAGTCTTGCATTAGCATGCATTTTTCTGAAGGTTATGACATCTGAAACTCAGTGTCTGTCATTTAATGGCTTCATTCCTAAATGATTTGCTAGAAAACCACAAATTTTATGAGGAACAAACCAAAAATAAGCAGCAAATATCTATTAATTCTGCAAAGATATGGACAACTGAGAGGTATAGCTCAACCGGGGCTGTCTGAGTTTGATACCCCCCCCTCACAAAATCATGGTCAAATGGAGCCCCCCCCCCTGCAGCCATTCCAATGTCCCATTCCTTGGCTATTTTGCCCCATTTACCATAAACACTAATGTGCATACTTGCTTTACTTCTGCAATGATTTGGGATTTCATTTGAAAGTTTTATTTTGCATTTTACAGCACAAACCCCAATACATATCTGTTAAAGCAATGCAGTCTCAATGAAAATAGACTAAAATTAAAACTTCTCTGCCCTTGAAACTCACATGCATTGAAACAGCACTGAAACCCACTTTCAGAGAAAATACATTTTGCCAATTGCAAATATTAACTCTGGGCTGTCTTCAAAATCATAGGCCCCTCGAACATAACATACACAAGCTCTTTGATACACCTTCCTGACTGTATTACATTATATTCCTTGTACAATACAGTACAGTTGTTAAAGGGCATTTTAAATTTATTGTTTTGAAAATTTTTCTAGTAAACAAAGAAACAAAAAGCATCCACCAATGACAAAATTGCCCAATTCAGAACATTTCCATCATAAAAAGTCTACTCAAGTCTACCATTATCAGTAAAAAATATACACAATCTCTGTAGTAAAATCCACATTGAAGAAATTTGTAACTAATAGAAGTTGCTGCTAGCAAACACTTTATATGTCATTGTTTAATCTACAAATAAAGTGCCTGTTACCCTTGAAGAATAAATTGCCTTTGTTGCATGCAGTAAAAAAATGAAAAGCTAGTAATACCGCAATAGAGAATGGATAGCAAACTGTTAACAGGTTCATAGTTACTAGGTATCTTTGCCAAAAGGACTGCAGCATCCACCCCCTTTACAACACAATACAGCATCAGCAATGCATTTACCTACTGTGGGAGTAGAACCCACAGCCTTCAGCATCTAAAGCAAGTACACTATCTGTTGTGCTATTAACAATGCAAGCAGACTAAACATAAGCAGCACTAAACTTTTGCTCCCCTGCAGCTCTCAGCTCCTTGTAAAATCTACCAGACACTCAGCTGTATCTCTGAACTTTGCAGCACAAGAAATCTGGAAAAAGCCGAAATTCATTGGGGGGGGGCAAAAGGCCAAAAACCAGGGACACATTTTAAACATTGCTTGTATAATGTTTGAAAGTTGCTAGAATAAAATGCTGCGTTACCACCATACATTTCACTGCCACGTCTTGAACCCAGGGGACCCCGTGCAAAACAGTCAAAGCAACATACCACTACGCCAAATCAGCTGTTTTGTGAAAGAGGAAGACTGAAACTTTACCATTTAGTGAATTCAGTTCTCACCATAGCACAGCTGTCAACCTCTTAGCAGAAAAGACCTGAACAAAGCCAATAATGGGTGACTACAACCACCAAACATTCAGTGAATTCAGTTCTCACCATAGCTCTCAACCTCTTAGCAAATAACACCCGGACAAAGCCAGTAATGAGAGAATATAACCCCAAACATTTTCAGTGAAATCAGTTCTTACCATAGCTCTCAACATTAGCAAAAAACCTGGATGAAGCCAATAAATACCTAAACAAAGCCAATACTGGGTTAATACAGCCCCAAACATATTCAGTGAATTCAATTCTTACCATAACTCTCAACCCTAGCACAAAACCTGGATGAAGCCAATAATGGGGAATACAGTCCCAAACACAGGGATACATTTCAAATATCCATCTTGTACAGTTAGAAAATTGCTAGAATAAAAGCTTGCTTTTGTTACCATACACTTTCTGAAGAATATGAAGTCCGATACTGAAATGTGTCCATTTTTAACATTTATTAACCAGGAAAGTCTGACTTTGAAAAAAAAGCTAATTTTTAGCAGAGGCCCAGGGAGAAACACTCCAGACAGCCAAGAATAAAACCAGATAACATTTAGCTGTCAGGCAACAAGGACACAAATGCAGAAACCACAGATTTTATGAGGAACAGAAAAAGTATGAGGGAAAATCCTGCAACATTTTTACAAATGGTGGTGGGTAGGGAATTCAGGCTCTTGCCACTTGGGCCCACGGTACAGGGTTCAAGCCTTATTCTCTGCCCACCACCATGTACACCTGGGGCATTTTACACACAAACACACACACACACACACACACACACACACACACACACTATCCATTTTCCTCTGTGTGAAAAAGGAAAATAGAAGTATTTGCTGTAAAATTAATCTATAAACATATATGGTAAGGATGACCCTGTGTGATTATGATAGTAAAGAATGACACAGATATTCAGTGCATGAGTCATATCTTCATTGCATCCACCCATAACCCCTTTTTATCATTTTGCACATGGGATCATGTTGTCACTTCCAAAGTAACAATCTAGAGTGTCCAATTCACCTACTGCATGCTTTTAGAATGTGTGAGGCCAAAACCGCACCTGGGAGAAACCCACATGAACACAGGGTGGTCATGGAGACTCTGCACAGAAAGCACCACAACTGAGATCTGAACTAAGGAGCCTCTTGCTGCGAGGTGACAACACTATCCACTGCACCACTGTGCTGCCCTATCAGTCATTTCTTCATTATGTTGATAAAAGTTCACAGACACTATTTTTTCCATTGACATTCACAGTCTGTCACAGTGAACTGTGCCTATTTTCATAAGGCACAGCTATTTTGTGAAGAGGTCATATAAAAAGTCCACAAACTAAAACCGCAATACTTTGTTCATACATTTCGAACCCCCTTCTCCCCAGCTCACACACACACACACACACACACACACACCTACCTGAAAGTGTCCCGTTTCAGGTCCCATCTTCCGTTCCCGCTCGAATAATCCGTCTGCAAACTCCTCTACCTGAAAGTGTCCCATCTTCTGTTCCCGCTCGAATCATCCGTCTAAGTTCCCGCTCTCAAACCTCTAAATTATCGCATGAGCGACAGCGATGATGTCAGCACGCCCGCCCACGACTGTGCTGTTAGCACAGACTTCTTAAAGAAGAACTCACATTAAAAAAAAAAAAAAAAAAAAACTTTTTTGGAAATGATCTAGTCAGCCGATTCCAGGGGGGTGCAAGTGCACCCCCTTGCACCTGCCTGCGGGCGCCCTTGGTGGCAACGCAGTGAGGTTTGTCGACCATGTCATCCCAGGCTGACAGAAACATGATCCTGTCAAAATGACACCAAAAAGTAAACCAATTATTGAAATCAATAATTTTTTGTTGATGCTGTGCCATCATTCTAGGTGAGGCTAATATGCTGCTCAAGGCTAGAGACATTTGGACATATACTCAGACAGTTCAATCATGTATCTCTTCATATAGTCCAGTGAGGTATATCTTAGGTCATTCACTCCAACATGAGCTATGACAGAATCATAATGGTACTTGTTGCCGAGTGACCTGAGTGCATGTGTGATCTGACAAATCCTGGCACCGGACAGGCAGCTGATTGTGACTTTCTCCTTATCTTACCTAGTGAGAGGGTATCTGTGTATCCCACTATGGAGTCTCCAGTGATAAGAATATTTGTTTTTTGAGTGTTATGCCTTAAGGGCTTGGTAGGTAAGGCATTGGTGATGCTATGTATCTTGGTTGCTGTGAAAACTGTGTTAGTTGTAGCAGTCCTTTGTTTTGACAGTCTCTGTTGTTTTGGTACATTTTTTGAGGGAACCTCTGCATATGTTGATGTATGTGTTGGATGAATACTATGTATATGAGTAGTAGTGGTACTATATGAATGAGTTGAGGTGGGTGAGTTGACAACCTCTTCAGTGTTACTGTTTTGACTGCAAGAGAGCAGGGATTCATGATTCTTGGCGTAGATACATCTCTCACACTCTTTACTAAATTGTGTTATTTGTAGAGAGTTGTTAGTGTACATGAGGCAGTTGCTACACTGCCTGCCTCAGGAGACCCAAGTCAACAAAGCTGGCAGGAGGAACAAAGATAGTACAACTGTCCATAATGCTAGGTTTGAAGAACAGGTGTTTTCCAAAGATTCCTGGCCACTGCTTTTCAACATATTTACTAGCAACCTACAATCTGCCAAATGCTTAACATCCCTCATACAATATGAAGGCAACCCCACTTTAATCTGCACTGCCAGTCACCCAGTTACTCCACAACACATCACACAAGGCTCACTTTAATCAGGTGAAAGCTGTCTCAATAACTCCTAGCTGCAAATCAGTCCAAAAAAACCCAAAGCTGCTATTGTTCCTCCCAAAAACCCTGACATACCTCAAACAAAATTTCCTCAATAACAGCTTCTGATAACACACCTATAGAAGTCATACCCCATGCCAAGCTACAACGCATGACAGTTGAAGGTAACCTGAAATTTGACAATTCAGCACAAATTAAGGGCATGGTGATAACCTGAAATTTTATAATTCAGGAAAAATTATGGGCACTCTATAGAAAAAATACTGATTCATCCAGGAAACGCCTGTCCTCTATAGTCCTACTCCCCACATTACTATATGGGTCCCCAGTACTGCTCAGTCTTCAATCTTCATTTCAAAATAAATTAAACCAGTACGACAATAAAATAGCAACATTTGCCACTGACTCATCACTGGTTAGCCCTAAAACAGCTTGATTGGCTTGAATTACCCAAGCAACTCACTTACACACAACTACATAGTCCCCTAATTAATATACAGGCTAGAACAAAGCAAAGCCCTGCTAGGTCACTTTGTTCTGGAAACAAAATACTATTCATGACCTACAAACCACACCTGTCAGTAGGAACCTCTCTCTATTCCAGATATGTAGCCCAATCCTGGAATTCTATCCCCTTATCCCTTAAACATACTAACAATCTTTCCAATTTCAAGACCAATCTAAAAAATGATCTGTCTGACACCTGGAATTGTACATGCACAACCCTCAAAACAGATGCATGACCACCTACTTACTATAGCTATGGTTTTCTCACTCTTGATCACCAACACCTCCATATCTTAGCAGGTAGTAATGGCGTAACATCAAAAGCTGCTCTCACTTTAATGATACTGCCTCTTCAACTGACACACAACTATTTATTTCATCTCTAAACATTCTCATCTCTGTAGTACTAATCAACTCTCCCTCCGTGTCCTTAATTTTAACTGCTGCTCATTTCTCTTCCTCATTCTATTACTCTATATTGGCATCAGAATGTTCTATTATTTCTCACCTCCATATATAATAAGAAATATAGTCAATATCTTGAATGATATTTATTAATTTACTTGACATATGCTATCCACTTCTGCAAAGTGTCTTGCTACTTGCAGTACATATTGGAATCTTGATCACAATTTCTACTAACAATATTCTGTAAATGTATTTCAGTCTGTTGTGGGGGTTCTTATCCCCTGTATATAAAATACACCTCAATTTATTTCAGAGTGTTTTATCTGTTGTTGGGCTTTTCTCCCCTTGTATATAATTAGTTAACAGTTGTTGTAAAAGGTTTTATTGCATGTTTGTGCAGCCTTTCTCCCCAGTTCATTGTAAAATATTTAATCTATTTTGGAGCTTTTTTCCTCTTGTGTATAATTTCTCATCGACTACTGTTAAATGTTTTTTTAATCTGTTGTGGAGCTTTTTTACCCAGGCCTTCACCAAAAATGGCCCATTGACTCAGTCGGCCTTTCCCGGTTACCAAAGGATAAAAAAATAAATAAATAAAACTGTACACATATCCTGCATTATATGTGGAGTAATTTTACTGTGCTTCATTTAATCTCTTAACATTGAAACAGCATGATTTTTGCATATGCTTTATTTCATAGACCCCCAAATAAAATTGGGCCTGGTATATTTTGATAGCTTGTCATTCATTCATTTTCCAATATGTCATTTAACCTATTCTGGGAAACAGAGCCTATACCAGCAGGCGAATGGATACAAAGCAGAAATATCAGTATTATATAGGATAATGTGCCATTATTGTAACGTGCTCTACAGACACACACACATACACATGCATTTTAAATTTTCAAGGGCAACCTACTGGTCTGTCTTTGGAATATGGGAGGAAGCAGGAGGGCATGTAATCCTGATAAAGAAGACACTTTAGCTAGGAACTGAACCATAAAACCAAATTCTTTAAGGCAGCAATGCTAACTGTCACACCAATGTGCCACCCACAACAAAACATAAACTGAGCAAAAGAATTCTGAGCTTTTCAAAATAACTTTCATATGACACAAGTTTCCCTTGATATCTGCTGTTTGCTTTGAGACACTGAAGCAATTTTATCATACAGGTCACCTTAGTATGTGCATCTGATTTCTGTTCTATAGCTCTCTTGCCTTCAGGTCAAATGCTGAGGCAACAACAATCAAACATGAGATGTCCATCACCCCTTAAAGTAACAATTCAGAAATTATACTTCAACAGGAATCCTTCCTGTACATTGGGAAGCAACGCTGTACTATTCTAGCGAGTGTGGGCTTACACAGCTTGTGGACATGAGTGGTTCTAGAATAAGCTGTATATCTGTCATGATGTCTCACTCCATCTGAATCCAGAAGTAATAGAAACAGTGACAGAACTTACAGTTCAGGTGGAAAAACAAGATGAGCCATAACATTTGCTCTAGTTTAGGTGTACTAAGGTGAGGGGGTAAGAAAACATCCAAATGCATACCTACATTTTACAAGTTCCTTATAGCAATCTACAACAGGTATAACACACTGGTCATAGTCCAGTATATTGCACAGACATGGAACAGTATCCCTGATGCTAAGACTGGACAAGAATTGGTTTGACACCAAGATTCCTTTTGCCTGCCTAGTAGAATTACACCATTCCTCAGAACAAAGAAAATAACGTGTCCTTTAGTATGGAGAGCTTTTTGGTTGGAAAGGAACAGAGATCATTACTGTTCAAAATGTGCATAAATAGGTTTAGCAGAAGGCTGGCTCAGTGGCTAACAATTTGCCCACCTTATTGATGATCAGCAGTAGCTGGAAATATAAATCTACAAATGTGGTTAGGAATTGTTTGAGATTACCTAGTATGAACATGTAGTTCAACAGAAGTAATGTGAAAAGCATACTCTGTTCTGCTATTTGCACATAAGGTTATCAATGATAATAATTGTTGCAGAATTATAAGCAATTTAAGGCTGATTTATCAGCTTCTGAATAATCTAGACAGCAGGAATGCATTTAGTCTGTCAGAGTTACAGATGTAAAGAGAAGCAGCAACATTTAGCCAATAGAAATAGATGGTCTCTATCCTAGGTTACTCACAGCAGCAGCAGGGGTATGTTCTGCTTTCTCTACTTATATATTTAATGGTTATCTAACCATCTCTTTGATACCAAACATTTTTAAATCTGAATTTCACTTACTTCCCCACTACCTAATTTTGACAACACCCACATGCAGAATTTTCACCCAATATTCAGGTTTTCCATCATGGTTAAAACAATAGAGAATGCAGTAGCAGGGCTAACACATACTGAATGGCCTCTGATAGACAGAGGCAGACAGTAGTGCCCAAACTAACATTCCCCCACCTGCATAACCTCTAGAAAGTTTCTAACTGACATACCCCCTCCAAATAAATGTCATGATACATTAGAACATAATTAGGTTGTATTGCACGTCTGGGCTTATAAAGGCCCTGGTGGCTGTTACCCTAGTATAGCCTAGTATATACCTATAAACCTATGAATAGTTTATGAAGTATGGTAACCTCGTCTATGATCATACAGAAGACAGCTTTCCATACACCTCTTTAATATCACGTTGGTGAACTCCTGATAGGTATGATGAAAAGCCTTTTGACTCTGTCAGTGTGTCTTGTCCTAATAAAGGCTTCAAGTGAACATGATCTACTGCTTCACAAATAAAAAGCTGGTAGCCAGTATGGCTACAGGGCTCCATCAAACTTTAATTATCTATCTTCATAAAAACATCTTTATAAGTCAGGGTCTCTTTGCTTCGACCTTCAAAAGTCAGGGTCTCTGTTGTGACCTTCATAAGTCAGGACCTCTTTGTTGTATATGTCATTGTGCACCTGCAAACTGACATGGGATGTTGCAGACATCAACAGTTCTTTACAAGCAGATGATGAAATATTTCTTCATACGAATCCCTCCCACGGCAGCACTAAAATGAAATTATGTGAAATTTTTCTGAACTCTGATGAATTACTTGCTATAAACATCTGGTTAACAAAGTCAAAACAAAAGCCATGCTCTAAGATGCCCTAGAAGTTTTCATTCTCCATTTTCAAATGTGAAGCAGTTTTGAAAGATGGCTGCCCCTCACAACTGTGTACATACTCATCTGTCTTACTCCCACCATTCTTGTCTTTATTTCTTTTAAACAATTATTTTTATTACATTTTTAAATAAGTATGACAACACACAGCATAAATTTCACACTGGGAGAAAAAGAAAGAAACTCATATGCAGAAATTCACATAGCATATTGTAGTTACATGAGTAAATCAACAATTGTATAATGTCTGAGCCTTAGACTGGTAAAACTAGTAAACTGATTAAAAGAACAAGTAAATATCCATACAGACAATGAGATCTTATGCATGGAGAATGGATAAGACAATTAATTCATCAGTGACCATCAACCTTCCACTTCATTTAATGATTCCAGCGTTATGAAACAAGGGAGTCTACAAAAAAGAAATCCTACTTGCTCATGGGGCATACTGCCTGCCTTGGGTTGTTGGTGACCCATCCACAAACTCCAAACTTCAGCAAAAAGGCAATATTCAATAGTTGGATTCACTCTGAAATTTTTTTCTGCCAGAACATCATTTTTGGTTAAGTATACTTGAATGGTTGGCACTTTGAGACAAAATTAATTTGTATGCTCCTCTTGCTGCGACTTTTAGCAGTAAGCTATCCGCTCCCAAAACGACAGGAAGATTTGTACCAAGTAGCATACCTACATCTTGAGGTCCTCCCTCCACATTTTTGAATATTCAGAAGTGCTTAATATCCCCAGAACAACACATATACAGGAAACAAGGCTTTTTTTAACAGGGGCCCAGAACCTAAAATTCAGTATCTGCATTTGTAAGAATCATGTAATAAAATACCTACTTTGATATGCATGTCAAAGAAAATAATCATCTTAGCTCCATTTGTAAACATACTGTTTCCATAGGCATTACCTCAACTATATTGCATAGCAAGCTGCTAGCGATAAATCCATACGAATTATATACTGTTTTAAAGCATAAAACCACAGTTTGCGAAAGTCATGTATATGGTATTGTGATCACTCATATACTGTTTGCATTGGGATAATTTACCTCACTCAAGTAGTGGCTCAATGAATGAATATTTAAAAATATATATTTCTATCACTGGGGCACTATCAATGCAGACAAGGAATGTAGTACATGCACAATGTCTGAATTTCAGAAAGACATTTTGACAACATGCCTCAAAGGAGGCTGATGAGAAAAATAAAAGTTATAGGACTGCTAGAAAATCAGTGAGTTATACAAGGAACTGGTAAGAAAAGGGCAGTGGCCAAGTGAAACAGTTAAGCAAAATGCGACCGACCATCTCATGGAATATCACTAGGTTCATTTCTATGGGCTGTTCTGTGCAAAGCATTGATTTGCTTGTTTCATATCTCTCAACCTCTTAGCACAAGGAGTTTGGAGCAAGACAAAAATAATGGAGGGACAAAGGCCCAAAAATAGGGACAAATTTTAAATATTCCACTTATAAACTTAGAAAGTTACTAGAATAATAGGTTTTGCTTGGCGTGAATTTTTCTGAAGGATCTAAAGCCTGAAACTCAAATATCTGTCATTATTTAGTGACCTCAAACCATAATGATTTTTCAGAAAGCCACAAATTTTATGAGGAACAGACCAAAAATATGAGGCAAAAATCTGAACAGCTGAGAGGTATGGTTTGTTTATTAATTATATAACTAGATTAGTCCATGAAGCAGACACATAGTCAATACAAAAGCACTACAGAGGGACAGTTTAGAATAGCCAGTTGACTGCCTCAGTCCTGTGGGACAGAACTGGGAAGTATTTTGACAAGTAGTAGATTTTTTAGTACTTTAAGTTCAATAATTAGGAGATCATTTTCTAAACAAAGAATGCAGTATATTTTACAAACTTTAAATGACAGTTGTGCAGAAAGAGTCATGGATATTGAACTAGCAAGTCTCAGCACTCAGGAACTGAAATGTATTATTTACCAAAAGATTCAGACAGAAAGATAACACTTAAACAGCAGGCTCTTAATACTGCCATTAGTTACTATAAGAATGTCATCAGACACTGCCGATATTGGAAGTAGCTGATTAACATGTCTTCACTAAGTATGATTATATTTATTTTGCAAAGTAGATCAAACATTATCAGCATTTGCTAGTATCACTGCACGTATTCACTTAGTATAATTCTGAGCTGCGACTAAGTGTCTAGATCTTAAAGTACAATGTTTTGCTTCAGTCTCTCTGGTTTGTTTGAGCATCTTGATAATGTTTTACAACTTGCTGTGCCATTGCCAATTTCAACAGGTCAAAATAAGTACACAACTGTCTTTCTCCATCTGGGTAGCAGTATAAGGTGCATTTCTACAATATACCAGAATAAAATTCCAAATGCTGATGAATACAGCCTTGCCATTACATAGTTTGTGAAGTTTGCTTCATAGTCTGAGCCATCCTTTAAGCTAATCCACATGTTGCCTTATGATAATGAAACAACGTGCTGTGTACTATTCATTTTTAGGTGTCTCCGAAACAAACTGAGGTCCATTGCCACTATCTATTGTAGAGGCAGACCAAAATGACAGAACATTTCATGCAGTTTCTGGTGGGTATTTTCAAAAGTTATAAAAGTCATGACAAATGTTTATGGCTACATCACATGAGCATCTACCACCTCTAAGAAAGAGTGTCTCCCCAATTACTCGTTAAAATCCACATAGATGCCCTAACAGGGATACTCAGGCCAATCCCATGGATGTTGAGATACCACTTGTGGCATGTTTTTCACAGTAGTACATGAAAAAACAAATGCCTTCAATAATACTACCCAAAACAGGCAACCAAAACACCATAAATAAATGAATAAATAAATAGCTGCCGGTAGTCTGTTTCATGTCAATGCATTCCACTGTATCCATAAGGTAGCTGATTTTGCAACAGTTGACAGTCACAAGATATCTTTCCTTCCAACCTAGCCACTGTTATGGGGTTTGAACTCGTGACTTGAGAAACACATATGAGAATAAGACACTGTTCACTGTGTCAAGTACGACTTAATAATAGTGATGGCAAGCATACAAAAGGAAAGACAGGAGAAATATGTTGTTACCTTAAATTTTTAATCAGAAGGATGAAAGGAGGAAACTGGCAGACTTACTGGTACAGCACATAAAGAAAAAAGAAAGGGAGCATACAGAGAAGCTGACAGTGGAAGAGTACATTCAAGGGGACAGCAGCAGGACAAGACAGGATGTCAATCCAGGCAATGCCAGGGGTCTAGATTAGAACACCGAACGTTCAAAATTGTGAGTGTTATAATACTGACCTATTTTCAGCAAACGCTGAAATTATCAAAAAAACAGAAAACCAAATTTTTTCCTAGGGAAAGAATTTGGTTGTCCGTTTCTGTTGCTTCTGTATTTTCAACGCTCTGGTGGAAAGTTACTGGTCGGGTTCAGGTAAGTGTGCTATTGTGTGGATGTGTGGGTTAGGGCGGGTTAGGTGAGTTAGGGTTAGGGCACGGGTCAGGTAAGTGTGCGACTGCGTGAACATGAGGGTTAGGGTGGGGTAGGTGAGTTAGGGATAGGGCATGGGTGAAGTGATAGTGACGGACCTTAGGTTTAGGGTTAAGGTAAGTGGATAGTTAGTGGTGTATGTATAGTTTAGTTTAGGGTTAGGTGTAAGAGTTTAGGTGTATGTGTGTGGATTGCTGTTTGTTTGGTGTGCTTGTGTTGTGTGTGCGTGTTTTGGAACAGTGAATATTTTCCCTAGGAAAAAATTTGCTGTTCTGAATATTCGATGTTTTGCATTTTCGATTGCTAGGATTCGATATTAGAACACTCGACATTTTGAATGTTCGGTGTTCTAATATAGACCCAATGCCAGAAGAATAGGGAATAAAATAAACAATTTTCATAAAGTACTATCTGTTGCAAGCAGTGTCATGGCAAATATAAAAACAAGGAGACTCAGAAGGGTGGGCATCCAATACCTTAAGCTTCTGACAAGGTGTAAGGTAGAAGTAAAAGATGAAGGATAAAGGAAAGCTGAGATGCTGTTACTGAGGCCAGGAATGGTGGTCAGAGAAGACTGGTGTGTGATTACTGTACATAATTTAGAGACACAGTAAGAAAGGATACACAGTATGCATGTATATTTTCAGCATAAACATACCAGACATCTGACAAAAAAGAGGAAATCAAAATAATGGGTGATGTAACCTGGTTCTATGACACAAATTCCGTTAAGGGACTGGGTGCCAGAACCTGGCAATAAAGGTTGGGAGTGAGTGGCCAATGACAACTGGTCCATCCTGCAGGAAAAAATGCAGTCTACCCACTTGCAATACTCCAACATATAGCAGAGGAAAGATGCTTTGCAAGGAGCAATAGTCAAGGCATGTGCTTGTTCCCTGCCAAACCACATATGTGAAGATTTCATGAGAAATGAGCATGAATGTACAGGGGAAGACACTGCATACCTTTTCATTTGCAAGTATGCATGCAAGCCTTTAAGAGGACATATTAGGGCCAAAAAAAAAAAACTTACTGGCTGGCATGGAAACAATTTCCTGTAAACAGTGATCCCTTCAAGAGTTCAAATGGGTCCAGTTCCTTGTCAGAGAGTTGATGGCAAGCAGGCAGTGTTGAAAATGTAAAATATGAGTTTTATAGTTCTGCTCAAAAAGGCATGCTCTCTCATATACTTGTTTTTCTGTTAACTTGTTATGTGAGCTAGAATGCTTCTTGTAGTCAAAAGTACAGTGGTGGATTTCTTCCATCTCTGTTGCCTATTGTGTGATTTTGAACAAGTAACTTAACCAGACAGTACTTCCAGGTTACACCTGAAAAGGGAAACTTTGTCCAGTGGGTTTACCCAGGTAAACAGATAAAATAAAAAACAGGTAATAAAATGTGTCACTTTCTGGGTGTTTGTTGCCCATCTCATTATTTTTGGCTTTGTCCAGAATTCTTGAGTACAAAAAGTTGAGAGGTGCTCTGGTCTGTTCTTAATAGGGCTTTCTGTCAAATTGTTGTATATTACAGTTGCTAAATAATTAAAGTAGTGTGCTTAAGAAAATGCTAGTTAACTGCAAAGCTTGTTATTCTAGCAACTTTCTAAGTTTATGAGAAACATTTAAAACTTCTTCCTGATTCTTGGGTCATTTTCTCTTATTCTTGAACCAAGAAGTTGAGCGGGCAGAGGAGAGCTGAAGTGGATTACACTGTATGGTTCTGACATGAGCAAGTACAGTTCTGGACCATTATTTTTTTAATTTGTTAATTCTCTTGATTTCAACAAGACATCTGAGGTGTACAGTCATATAAATGGCTATAATAGGTCACGTACGTGTATGTGTGCAAGTGTGCATGCACTTGCACATGTAGACACGAGTATGTGCAGAGGTATAGTTCACAAAATTAGCTGATTTTTGTCTCATATTTGTGGTCTGCTACAAATAAAGTTTGTGGTTTTCTGACAAAGTGCTGCATATTACAGTCATGAAATAATGACAAGCATGCATTTCAGACTTCATATGGCTCAGAAAATGCCTACTAGTGCAAAACCTGTTGCACTTGCAATTTTCTAAGTCTATAAGAACAATACTTAAAACCATTTCCTGATTTTTGCTCATTGTCTTGATCTAAGAGGTTAGGAAGAAATGGGGTATGTAATGGGTTACACTGTATGTGTCTCATAACAGTGAGTGAAGATATATTTCTTTGTCATTATTTAAGTATTTAATCATTCATTTGATTGCAGTCACACAAGGGGCTGTAATTGATGGTCGCGTGTGTGTGTGTGTGTGTGTGTGTGTGTGTGTGTGTGTGTGTGTGTGTGTGCGTGCTTATATGATCGACACCTAAGCATCGAAGTTTCAAAATTGCGAACAGCCATATAAGTGAATTCTTTCCTGTCAGGGATTTGCCCTTTCCCCAATGTAGAGCGATCTCAGAGTTGGTATATTTAGTTAGGGGGATGTGGGGGGCACAGACCCCACTATATTTAGGTTGAAAATTTTATTTCCGGACGGCCTAGCAAATTCTTTCCCAAGGAAAGAATTTATGTATATGGCCATTTGCTATTTTGAAACTTCGACACTTAGGTTTTGATCATGAAGCATTCGACAACCTAAGCTGTCGAAGAAATAATATAGACCCCTTATGCACACATGGTTCCTTCATTTCACAGTAGTTATGGTGTATAGGAAGAAATCAATGGCATTACACACGGACATCAGCCACGTTGTTTGGGTACAATCCTTAGTTTCCTTGTTTTGCTGACTATTCAGTGTGTGTTTATTATTTGGTTGTGAACAAACTGGACAACTTACTTGTGGACATACCTTATGGGCTTTTATTTAAGTGGTGTAAATTTTTAGATTGGGTTTCTCGCTCCACCCATTTCTTTGTGGAAGGTTTTAATTCAGTACTTTACTTATTGTGTGTCCTACAATCTTGGTTAAAAAGAGCATCACAAGTTCTAACTTTTCTTGACGTAAGCATGTTTTGTAATTCTGTGCACTACACTGTAATGGAATCATGAATTTGTATTAATTAAGCTTTGTTCTTTTTGTCTGTGCAGGTGTCACATTTGTTTCTGGCTTGTGTGTGGTACACCGCATACACGTGATATCACACAGACATGTTTTATAATTGTGTGCATACTGCACATGCATGCGTTTCATCTTGGAAATGACATCTGCATACTGCAGAACTGTTTACGCTATTGTATCTTACGGATGAAAATGCTTGTGAAGCCATCCTTGCCATAACAGCTGAGTTCTAAATGTGTAATAATAGTGTAAATGTAGCTTACATTTTGCTGTACATGTACACAGTTTGCAGTAGTCGCCGTTTCATTTATTAGTGCACCTACAAAGGGGCCTGTGCCCTCAGCTTGCTCTTGAGCTCACTTGACAGCTCAGTTGATGGATGTGATGAAACTTTAGAGATACAGGCTGGTGATGCTGCTGCACTATTGTGTTCCATGTAAGTGGCTCCACATGAGTGCCAAACTCACTGTCACGCTGCCTTTTCTTCCAGCGAGCCAGAGTCTCTTGTCCATGTACTATATGCATACCTCTCAACTGTACAGGTTTTCACAGAATGTCCAGATTTCTGCCATATATTTTCTGTGGGGTCCCCCTAATATCTGTCCCTTTCTGGCAAATAGCCGAGGACTGGAGTCATGAAATAATGACAGACATCTGAGTTTATGACTCCACATCCTTCGGAAAATTCATGCTAATGCAAAACCTATTATTCTATCAACTTTCTATGTTTGTAAAAGTAATATTTAAAATCTGTCCCTATTTGTCCCCCCATGATTTTACGCTTTGTCCAGATTTTTTGCTGTAAGAGGTTGAGAGGTATGATACATGAACTCATCAGCCTGACGATGCAAAGAAAGAACTTGCTGCCGAAGTTGTTAATTTCCTTATGGAATAACTTGCAGATGATGCAGCAGTTCTGTACAGGAGCACAGAAAATCATGCTGTCACAGACAAGTTAAAACTTGAAAAGCAAACTGTAGGAAAGTAGATTTCCTGTTGCTGAAGTGTTTTCACCTACCCAGAACAAAAATGAACAAATCACAGTGAACAGTCTTCACAGACACAAATTATTATTGTACAACTGCTGTCACAATTGTACTCCTACATTCTGCTCAGACCAAAATACAACCAGAAGGCCACAACAGCAGCAAGTCTTGTGACAGAATACGTTTATAAGTTTGTTACAGTGTTCAGGTCCAAAGACCATCTGGGAACATTGACTCCTGTAAATTTATATCATATACTTGTCTCTTTCTCATATGTCCAAATTCTGTTTAAACTTTCTAATATTTTCAGATCCCCCTTATTGAAAGAGTTTACTAACTCCAAAATGCTGAATATGTTAAGGTCAAGAAGAAACTTTAAATTCATCTTTGCTTATAACTGCAAGTTGCGGTTTCAAATTGAGGACATATACTGACATATTTCCACATCTGAAAAGATTGCAAATATCCATTACTAAATACTGGCAAAATTATTTTTTCCTTAATATTTTTAACTTAATGTGTATAGTTTGAGACTTTTACATCTTGTCCTATAATCCATTCTTTCTGAATAAAGAATGCATCTTGTAAAGTTCCTATATATGGCTTCAAGTTTATTTGGTTTCCTTTTATTATAAGTATAAAGATGTCATTGTACTCAAGTAATGGCCTTATGCTGAACTTATAAATGGATGTTAAGCAGCTGTTGTCTCTTAAGACAATTTTTTTCATGATGGTACCTAATCGTTTTAGTGCTTGACAAATTATTAGATCTATATGTTTTCCAAATGAGAATTTATCTTTTAATATGAAGACTAAATTTTTATAGTATATTTCCTGCAGTACCTTAGACACCATGTATATTGGTCTGGGGATTGTTCTTTAATACATACAAATCTGCACTAAACATCAGTCAAGCAAAATTGGTCCAACCTATTATCTGAGACATGTAACTGTTTAACACATCATAATTACTATAATTTGAGAGACCAGTTCACGTAATGGTTAAGGTCTTTGCCTCCATGCACAAGGTACAAGCTTCGGTCCTGGCCAATGCCTGTTTGGAGTTCACATGTTTTCTCTGTGTCTCTGTGGGGTTCCTCTCACCTTTGAAAAACATGCTAAGTGTTTCCATATCAAACTCACTAATGAATGGACCTGCGGGTAGCAGTGCAGACTATACATGGTGCCCTATAGGGGAGCAGTTGTACATATCAACTGCTTTGGACATCTGCTGTGGTGGACAGTATCCTCAAGATAGAAGAATATGGATCACAGAATGTGTGCTGTGGCAGGGCTAGCCACTCAACTGTGTAAAGTATGGGTCTAGGTGATTTGGTCATGTTGACTAATGTCGCCAAACTGGGCATGGGTATTTACGGGTGATAAGTTAGTTGAGGACCCGGCCTACCTTGACCTGAGCCAGGGACCCATGCTAACAGTGGGAGGGGTGTATGTGCCCCTATTAGCCAGTGTTTGCCCGTCAAAGCCCAGCAGTCCTGGATCAATAAGTTATTAGCTGGCCAGTGTCTAGTTTCCCAGCCTGTGTTACCTGGAACAGTTCTGTTGAGTGAAAACTGGACATAAAACCAATCAGCCTGCCAAACATGAACTGAGAATTGTTACACTTAATGTAGGCTCACTAACAGGTCTCAACTTGGAAGACATGATACAGAGGAGGCTGGACATCCTATGTATCCAAGTGACAAGATAAAGGGCAGTGCAGCAATGCTACTTAGCTTGGGATCAAGAATCTACTACTCAGGAGAAGGACAGTCTAGAAATGGTGTGGGAATTGTGGTGAGACAGAGGCTTCAGAAGGCAGTGAGGGATGTCATCAGAATTAGTGACAGACTCATGGCAATCAGTGTGATGATAAGGCAGTATTCATAATCTCAGCCTATGGCCCACAGCAGGGTTATGATAGTGAGGAAGAGTGCATTCAGACAGCAGTTGCAGGAACTACTAGATAAAGCAGGACAACATGAATTGGTGTTGATAATGAGTGACTTGAATGCACATATCAAGACAGACAGAAAACAGTATGAGGATTGCCTAAGTCCACATGGGTGGGGCAACATGAATAAAGAAGGAAAGGTCATTCTAGACTTTTGTCTGGCAAATGGCTTAATAGTAGCCAACACATGGTTCAGAAAGAGAGACAGTCACAAGATCACATACAAGAGTGGCCAACATGCAACTCAGGTAGACTTCCTCCTAGTAAGGAAATGACACTGGGGTAGAATCAATGATTGCAAAGTCATCCCCAATAAAACAGATAGCCCACAGCAGAATCCACTGTTTGCCACAATCAGCTGCAAGCAGTGGTCAGAGCAGGATCTAAGGTCAACAGAGACCAGGCTGAAGACCTGTAAGTTGACTGGAAGGAAGGTACAACAGTTCAAATAATTAGTCAGGGCTCTAGCACCCCAAGAAGAGGAGGAAATAGCTGGAGTTGAAGAAGAATGGCTGCACTTCAAAAGAGCATATTTGGGGACTACAGAACTGATATGTGGCTGAACCAGGTGTGGTAATAAGGTACATAAGGAAAGCTGGTGGTGGAATGCAGATCTCCAGGAAGTCATCAAAAGAAAGAAGGGGTGCACGAAGAAGTGGTAGATAGAAAAGACTGACCAAGCTAGGAAGGAATACTGGTTGGTGAACAAAGACGCTAAGAAAGGAGTTGCAATATCAAAGAATAGGGCACTGGAGCCAGTCTACCAGCTTCTGGAAAGTGACTCAGTAGGTGGCACAAAGAAACTATACCAGGTTGCAAGGCAAATACAGAATAATAAAGAAGGTAGTCAGACACCCTTCATAAGGGATGCCAGTAACATCCTGCTCATGAGTCCACAGGACATCAAAGGCAGATGGAAGGAGTACTTCCAGCAGCTTCTGAATGAAGAAAACTCCACAGAAGTTGTACTGCCCCAGACACAGCCTACGATGAGTGAAGATGAGGAGCCCACCATAGAACAAGTAAGAATATCACTAAGGAAAATGAAGTCAAGGAAAGCAGTAGGCTCAGGTGAGGTCACAGCAGATATGATAAAAGATGCTGGGTTTGATAGGGGAGAAATTTCTTCTGATGGTACTCATAGCAGTGTGGAGAGAAAGGCATATCCCAGATGAATGGAGTATAAGCATACTCATGCCAGTGTACAAGAACAAAAGGGACATCCAGGACTGTATGCGGTACAGAGGCATCAAACTCCTGTCACATTGCATGAAACTTTTGGAGAAGGTGACTGATAAATGGATGTGCAGAGTAGTAGAATGTAAGATGGGAGATGAACAGTTAGGATTCAGATCAGGATGCAGCACAACTGACCAGAGGTTTGCAGTGAGAAAGATCGTTGAGAATAAGCTAGAGATGAGGAAAAGTCCAACTAGGTATCCCTAGACTTGGAAAAAGCATATGACAAGGTCCCAAGAAAGCTGATTTGGGCAGTACTGCTATGGTTCGAAGTCCCAAAAACATTGGTAAAATTAGTGCAGGCTATGTACAAGGACTTAATAACTCAAGTACAAACAGTGTTTGGTCTCAAAGAGGGGTTTCCAGTGGGAGTGGGTGCGCACCACAGTTCAACTCTGAGCCCAATGTTGTTTATACTGGTGATGGACTACATTAGAAAACAGGTCGGAGGAGACAGATCAACAAATTTGCTGTATGCAGACTATGTTGCATTACAGGCAGACTCTGAGCAAGAAATTCAGCAAAGGATAGGGGAATGGAATGCAAAACTGAAGCCACATGGGATGAAATTAAGGACAGATAAAAGTGGTAATGGCAGCAAATTGGGGAAATCAAACAAAGCTGAGAATTGGGAAGATAGTGGAACAGGTTAATAGCTTCAAGTATCTGGGGGGGTTGAGGAAAAGGGAAGTCTGAATGAAGAGGTCAAAGCTAGAATCAGAGGGGCTGCAGTCAACTCACATAGAGTTTTAGGCGTAGTCTATGACAGAAGAATGCCAAAGAAGTGGAGACGTAAGATGTACAAGACAGTAGTGTAACCAGTAGTACTGTATGGTACAGAAAACTTGACAGTAAAGGCAGAGCAGATGAGGAAGCTAAAGGGGATGGAAATGCAGTTCCTGAGAAGGATGGTAGGATGCACACTGTGGGACAGACAAAGAAATGAGGACATAAGAGCAGAAGCCAGACTAGCTCCAACTGTAGAAAAGATCAAAGAGAACAGATTATGGTGGTTTGGACATGTGCAGAATTGCAGAAGACACTCTGGTGAAGAAGATTTGGGACAGACAGGAACAAGATAAGGGGGAACAAGATATCCAGCAAAGAGGTAGATTGATTGTGTGAGAGAAGATCTGCAACAGTCAGGCATGAGTGTAGAAGAAGGCAAGAGCGAGGCATTGAATTGAGTGAGATGGCGACAGTTAATACAATACCCTGACCCCATGTAGAAAAATGGGAAAAAGGGGGATGAGGAGGATGATGACGTTGAATTACTATCATTTGTTATAAAGTTAATTTTACTATTGTTTGCATATGCAATAACTCAAGAGTGTCTGTTCAATAAAATTGAACCAAAAAACATGCTAAACAATATTGGGCCTGGTACTGATCCCTGAACTGTTCCCACATTAGTACATTTTCAAATTGGTTACCATTAATCACAACTGCTTGTGTTCTACACCTCAGCTATTCCATTATCCATCTCACAAAATATTGTTCTTTGTTTAATGCTGGGTAGATTGCCTTACATGATGAAGTGACAAACACTTTTACTAAATGAAGTAAACTACCCATATCAGTAAGAAAAAATCAAGGGCCATAGTGGTCTGATTATAAAATTTGCTGATGTTGGTTGGGGCTGATCAACCCTTTATAAATCCATGCTGATGAATGTACATTGAATCTAATGAAATTTCATTATTTAGCAAATCAATAAAACATCTCTCAAAGTACCTTCCTAGTATTGACGCTAAAGAAATAGGTCTAGAATTCTTAATATTGTCCTTTTAACCTTTTTATAAATTGGTGTGATATGACAAATTTTCTATGTATTGCACACTAATCCTGCATGTAACAGATTATTAAATATATATTTTTAATATAGGAAAAATGTTTTTTTTTACATTATTTATCTCAAATGAGGTAATAGTATCAGATCCCATTGTGGTTGTTTTCTTAGTGTAATTTATCACCTTTAAGAGAAGAGATGTAGAGAGAGAGAGAGAGAGATGGAAAATAGTCTCCTACCTGAATTGTTGGGAATGTATTACCACTATGTGCACTGTAAATTGTCATTGAGAATACTTGTTGCATTGATTTGCCATTCTCACAAAATCTGCAACTAAATGATTGCTAAGAGTAAAAATGTCAGTACTATTTCTGACATTAGCTATTTTGTTTATGTATTTGTAATAATTATTTTTGCTAATTTTATACCATTCCCTTTCATGTTGAATTTTAAACTTTAAAAGTTTATTAACAGTGTTTAATTTGTTGTTATCTAAAGCATGATGGAACTTTCTATATAGTGAGCATGCATGTCTATTTTTCTTACTGGTGATTCCACCAGTAAGGAAATGCATTTTTGTGCTTCTTCAATTTTCAATAAGCATTGCCCCAACATCCAATCTAAGTATTTTCTCAAGAGTTAAATATCCCTAATTTGTCAGCCTGGAATGCTATTCTAATGACCAACTCACTGAATTAATGCTTTTACTTACGTTTTACTAATCAATTACCATAATTAAATGTTTGAAACATGTTTGTCTTACTTGTATTTATTAGAACATCAAATATTATAGAACAATGATCAGAGTTACCAAATGGTTCCCTAACAAAAATATTCTTTATACCTTTTGGATCATTGAATGCAATGATATCAAGAAGATTCTCATTACATGTGTTCATTTTCATCAGTTGTTCTAAATTATGGTACAATAAGATGAGAAATTCCTTAGAATGGCTTCTATCTCATATGAGATTATTCAAATCTATGTCAGGATAATTAAAATCCCAGAGTTAAAGGATATGGCCAGATTCCAGGTATGTGCTTAACTTAAGGTAATGAAAATTCTCTTCATACTCCGTCTTTGGGTACGATAACATAATATTACCCTTAGTGATTTTAATACACAACCTCCCTGTATGTCAGCTATCACACATTCTAATGAATTATCTATGGTAACAAGCCTAAAAAACAAAGTATTGTGAATGAACAGTAATACTCCCCTCTTTTTATATTTTATCACAGGCACTCATATTTGTCAAAACCTTGAAATATTATATCTCTAAAATTCTACACGTCAGTACCTGAAATACTTTTCAGGTTTTTGAGTTGAGAAGAATTAGATCTGAAAGTTCTATATGTTTATTAGGTTGGTCTAAAAAGGTATAAATTATTCTGATATTTCACTGGAAACAAATCCTGTACCATAGATGTTAAAATGTAAGAAATCCATTACTAGTACTTTGCTGTCTAACCCACAGTCTTCCCAGTATATAATGAGTTTGATGTTATATATGGAACATATTTGTCTCAGCCAAATGTTATACATGTGAGCTTTAGTAAATAAATAATCATTCAATTTTGGTGTGTAATAATTAAGCAATAATCCATGACTGAGTATGGCAAACACAGGATTTGCCCACACCTGGTGTATATCTATATGTGTTTTGACCTTTCACCAATGACTCACAAGTGTCTTCATCTGGTAATATGGATGAATAGTTACACCAATAACCAATGAGAATCCCAAGTAGACAACAGCCCACAGAAGCAAAGACTTCACGACAAATGTCCACTGCAGACTGCAAAGTTTATTTTCCACACCACAACATGCACAATTCAGTTGAACACTATTTAAAATTCATCCTAAACAAAGAACAGGACTTCATCAGAACTAAAAAATCCCTGCCATTAAATCTGATGGCAAATCTACACCAGTTATAAATGAGTTTAAGAAGAAAAATATTTTTAGCCCTCCACCTCACCCACTTGTAGAAGCTTTTAAAAATCTTGTGAAATAGACATTCATAGGCATTTTTCAATTTGCATGCATGGAGAGAGGAAATGCAGGAACCTCAACCAGGGGGGAAAGCACTGTTTAATACCCTTTTGTCTAACAGAGAGATCTGGGTTACAAAACTTGATAAAGGGGGAGTGGTTTTATTTGATACTATTGATTACATAGGATGTATGTATGATATCTTATACAACAAAAATATTTACAGTGCTGTATCAAGGAATGAAATAAATATTGTATATCGCAAGAGCGATTTATTTTTAGAAAATTGCCAATTACAAAGTACTATTACTAATTCTTTGTTTAATTTTTTGTCTAATAATAGGCCTTTCATACCTTCAATATTTGGAATCCCAAAGGTTCACAACGATATCTGTAATCCAAGGACTACAGTATCTGCCAAAGTTTCAAAAACATCCCACCCAGTGGTATGTACTGATAGGATATTGAATCCTTTTTATTTCAATAGGTTTCAGACATTTCAAAATATCTCTGGGACTTTTTAAGTCATATTACCCCTAATCTCAAGAATGAACCATTTGTTTTCCTTACCGTAAATGTTGTGGACGTCTTTACATGCATTCCTAAGGGGCTGAACCTATTTAATAATGCTTTAATTAAGATACATTTTCAGATAGCAGTCAGATTTCTTTTTTAATTAATTTGATGGATTTAGTACTTTCCATAATTTTAATTTTTGTTTCAAAGGCAAAACACATATGCAAATGCAAGGTGTAGTTATGGGGATATCTTGTGCCCCCTATTATGTAAACTTGGTTTTATGTTCCTAGAAGACTCAATTTCTTCTTATTTCAAAGTACTATTCCTTTTCTAACTTGTATTTGAGGTTTTTAGATGATATTTTGATCTTGTGAAGTAGTACCACTGATGGCATTCATGAATATATTGATTTTATTACTAATACTACCAATTTTTTGAAATTGAATTATTTGTATAATCCGCACTCTATTAATTATTTGGATACTACCATCTCTATTAATTCAAAGCCTTTGAATCTGTTATTTATAGAAATACCACATTTTCTAATGCTTACCTTCACTTTAACAGTTTCTCTCCCCTTCATTATAAAAATAACCTGGTAAAGGAACAGTTTGTCAGAGTTGTGAGAGTGAATGCTGAGAAAGACAGATTTATTAAGGAGGCTGATGTGTTAGAGAAAATGTTTTGAGACAGAGGTTATCCCCCTCTTTATTAGACCCTATTAAATGAGAGATTATTCAAGGGTGGGGAGTTAAATATATTCCTTTATTAGGCATTCTTTGAGTGATATAGGTCTTCACACAGACCAGTCTACTCCTTTGGTGTTTGAGAAAGCATTCATCCTTCCTTATACTGTGGGTATGGAAAAGGTTAGGAATTTAATTAAGAAAAATTGGACTATTTTAAGGCCAATGATGAGCTGTGTAAGCTCTCTGGTGACTCACCACATTTGTTTATAAAACGTTATCCAATTTCAAATTGATTTTAGAAAAAAATAGGAAAATATGAGAATAATACTGATGGTTATTTTGCTAAAACAGGTACCAAAATGTGGTAGATGGGGACAATGTAAATATATTTTGGAGGTTGGAGATATTCATTTAGAAGATATTAATAGACATAATGGGGTTTTGAGACATGGCAATTGCAATAGTAGTGGACTTATTTATATTCTAATAAACACATACATATTGTGAGATGTAATACCTGTCCAACCTTCGACACTGGAAAGACAGATAGATTATTGAAAAAACTATCTATGAACATGTTTATGATATGGAGAAGCATAATATAAATAATTCTTTATATAAACCACAATTTGTTATAATTTAAAAGTTTTCTTATTTGGGATTTTGGAAATCATTTTCAGTCCTGAGGGTGGGTGGGTGATGGGGTATGGGAAACTAAAACTAAATACATAGAATTACATTGGCAATTAAAATTAAATGCCACCATGCCCCTGGTATTAATGACATTATCTTTGTTGTTCCAGTTTTGAAACTAAGGGCAGCAAAATTATGATTTTGAACAACTTAATGTTTATTTGGAAGTGACTCTCTTTAAATATGCATTGTTTTTATTACATGGTTGTGATAAGGTGTTTTTTAATGTTTTTGAATTTATGTTTTTGAATATTATTAGCATGATTACTGTATATATAATTATTTACTATTAACATTTTTTCCAAGTATTGACTGAGTTATTTATTGTATGGTCATGGCTTTACTCTGTTTTGGCCAATGTGGACATTTGTGTTTGATTTTATAGTATTGGAGAATGGTGGAGCCCTACTGCTGTACTACACCATTTGTCTTGGAGTCCATCCCACTGGCCTATACCTTATGACTTTTGCATTTTGCGTTATTATTACTATATATCTCTACTGTTGTATATTACAACTGCTATTGTAGACCTCATATACTGAATCCATATTACTTTTAAATTCTACCTTGTACTTGCACTATCATACATTCATTCATTCATGGAGTAGGTTTTACTTCATAAACACAAGATACAAGGTTTAATTCTGACCTTGGGTTATTGGCTAAGCTTAACATGGCCATTAGCCTAGTATTCACTTGAGAACCTATGAAGCTATGTCAAGTTTATAATGTACCTAAAGCTTTTTTCACTGGACCTCTTTCACTGAAAATGGGCCACAACCTAGCTGGATAACCTGGCCAGCAAAGCATACATACCTATTGGACTGGAACAGTCAAAAAAACTCAAAGAAACATACCTCATTCCTTCTTGTGCCATTGTGTCCAGATTTGGGGTATCTCTAGGTGTCCCAGTGTTTGCTGCCAAGTCACCCCATCCCATGTCATCAGCTAGGATCACAATGAAGTTTGTTTTGCTTATGTTATTCTCATTGTCTGACCACAAGACATGTAGATAAGCGTATCCCATGAAAAAAGTAGTAGATATCAGGAGTATCCCAGAAAATGATCCCATTTTGGATTAAAATGGGAAAATATCTCCTCTTCACTGTTATTTATTATTTTAGTCATCCAGTGCACCCAGTGATCAAATTTTATTACATCACATTTTAATAGAATTTACTAAAATATTTTTATTTCTTCAAAGCATACACACAGCTTGTTAATGTGGGATCTGTTATCTCAACCGGGCTGCTGCTCTCTGGTTTATGAAGTTCATTTATCATAAAATGTCTTAGCTTTTCAACAACAAATTTGTAAAATGATGACAGCATTAAATGGACATTTCAGCTGTGGTTTGCATACGTCCTTCATGCCTTAGCCTTGTAGCATCCCAGACTGGCAGTAATGATGACTTTTTACAAACAGTGACGTCACTGAAAAAAATAAAAATGGCAATTGAGATTCAGAGTGAGATTACAATGTATATGCTTTGACAGTCGCAGTTCTCTCTACATTAAAGAAGAATGTGAAACTCACACAAACTCATAAGAAAGAAACAGCTGCAAATATGTTTCTGGGGAAAGATTCATGTTTATGTTCTCTTGTTCTCTTTCAACATGTACATAACAACCACACATCCATCCATCCGCAACCCCTATTCCCATTTTTGCACATGGGGTCAAGGCATCAATTCAACAGTGACAAACATCTAGAGCCAATATGTACCTATAAATAAGTTGTATAAATAATTTATGATTTCTGTAGCGTCAGTATCCCTGCACAAAATCTACCACAGTTCTTTAATTTCATAAGCAACAAACATGAAAAAAGAAGTACAAATTGCTGTCTTTAATGAAGATACAGTTTTAAAACTGCAGTACTGCTGAATGTGTTTTATTCATTTTTCATAAATTTACTGGACTAGCAATTTATGACCTTTCAAAGAGTCACTATCCTTTTTGCCAAAAAAAATGATATCCCAAAACTATAATGGTAATTTTTAAGGCAGTTTATCTGTGAATGGAAGGTGAAGTAACAATGAACTATCCCATTACAATAAAACAAAATGAGTATTTATGCTTTCTAGCAACTACAGCAGACAGACCCATATAGAAATAGTGCAAATGATAGTGCTTGTTAAAAAAGATATGTTGTTGTTATATTTCATTACAGAGTTGATATGCATTTAAACAGGTTTTGGTGTTCAAAGGCATAATCTGCAGAGATGAACAAGCACTTTGTGCACTGTTATCGTATTTTGTCATTTAGGATCCTCATTTATAGAACAAATACCTCTCTGCTGCTTTAAGCGTAGTGCTATGACTTTATCCCTCAGATTTAGCCTTATTCCCCCGTAAATTTTTGATGTCCCTCATAAAGTTAGAGCTATTTAGCAGTATATATTTTATTAAGTGCATAAACTAAGCCTATACCAACTACATAGGGCCTTGTATATAAAAACCTTAAATTATGAAAACAAAAAACATGCTTCTCGTTCTAACCCTCTGCTACGATTTTTAATGCTTAGAGGTTGAGCGGCATGTTAATACAAATCATAATCCTTATCAGCTCACATAAACAAAAGTCATTGCTGCGTGTACATCAAGATATCACCATAAGCCCAAATGTGAAGCCTCTGCATTTTGTTTGTCCACAATGCCAAATCGGTCTGTAACAGTCGCATTTTGACTAATTCAGTTTTTGGATCATGAGTGAAAGAAATGCATTCAGCTTGTAATTTAGTTGGTACCATTAACCAGAAACACACTGTGAGATGAGAAACTGAAGCACCGGACAGCCGATAAATATACAAACTAAATTTATTGTACAAATAATCCAAGTGGTACCATAGTATGTGGCACAAATAAGGCAATCTAAATTTAAAGTGACCTTGTGTCTTACGTATTTATATACTGCTATGAGACAAATGGGAAAGGTATCTTCTTATCATTTCACATACATGTACACACACAACATTAATTACATTTTGATATAAAAAACTGTTAACCTGATGTTTAAAGAGCCATGAAATGACTGTGTGTGTGTGTGTGTGTGTGTGTGTGTGTGTGTGTGTGTGTGTGTGTGTGTGTGTGTGTGTGTGTGTGTGTGTGTGTGAGTGTGTGTGTGTGTGTGTATGTCTCTGTGTGTGTGCATGTGTGTGCATATATGTGTGCATATGGGTGTGTGTGTATGTATGTATGTTTGTGTGTGTGTGTGTGTGTGTGTGTGTGTGTGTGTGTGTGTGTGTGTGTGTGTGCCTGTGTATGTGTGCATGTCTGCCTATGTGTATGTCTGTGACTGTGTGTGTGTGTGTGTGTGTGTGTCTCTGTGTGTGTGCATATATATGTGTGTGTGTGTGTGTGTGTGTGTGTGTGTGTGGGTGTCTGTGTGTGTGTGTGTGTGTGTGTGTGTCTGACTGAAGATAGCTTATACATACCATATAAAAGTTATCATTATCTAACCTGTTTCTTGTTTTCATTAAAGTCGAGGAGGAGGGGAGAGAGCAAATCAAATTCTGTACTGGCTTTTTTGCTGATTAAGTGTTGATCTGTGGCTTTGAATGTACTCCTGAAAAACTTTGATAACATTTATGAGTGCAGTTCACCAAATGCAATAGTAACATTTTGTGAGGGAGTTAAGTCTTGGTGAACAGGGACACAAGCGCAATACATATCCAAGCATAATTAGGGAAAGTAATTTAAACACAAAGAAAATGACTGTGGGTGGTACAGTACAGTATATCAGCAGGGCAGACAAATATATAAACAGAAATGCAGGAGAGCATTCATGTCCAGAAAGGGAAAACAAAAGAAATAAAAAGGAACCACAAATTGTGACTTGAGTATACCAACAGAAACACAATAGGTCTGCCCAGTCATTATTTACAAGAATGTCAGGCAGAAGCACCTAGAACGTACAAATTAATTTTGCAAGTAAGTCAGACCTCTTCTATGAACATCTGTCCTAATTACAGTGTAGAAATCAATGGAAATATCTTGTGGACTGTAGGTAAAACAGTGTGAGCCAGCACAGGAAACAAAGCACAGGCGAGTCCTATAGGGTACAACTGATCAGCTTCTCCATGCTGTTTACAACCCAAGATCATTTCAAGTCTAAGGAAGTACAATGCCTTGCCATAACACAGCTGTATGCTGCCTAGGAAACATCTTTTAGTTGTAGTAGTCAATAATTGAGAAAAGGCTGATACTGAAAGCAGGATGAACTAGGGGAATGCTTGCAGTGATTTATAACTCCTAAACAACAATGGACATTTCCCTAACAAAGAGAAAAAACTGCCACCACAGCAAATCCCTTACAAATGTTCAAAGCAAACTGTTTAGATATTTTATGGTAGTGCAGAACTACCACATTAATTATGAGCACCACTGCAATATTTGACATAAACCTTCTAGACAACAGCAAAATGTTCTCTAGTCCTTTGGAAAATATATGCAGCTGAGCCAACCATCTGCTCTCTCCAACTGCACTGCAATAGATTTAACTTCTACATGTAGTATTGTGAACATACCACTTCTTCTTCTTTCGGATTTTTCCCGGTTAGGGATCGCCACAGCGGATCACCTGTCCGCTCATGATTGGCAGTGGAGTTTTACAGTGTTGAGTTGCCAGCCCGGTGCCCAACCTTCCACAGAAGGCACACACATGCACACACTCACACCTAGGGCCAATTTAGAGTGTCCAATCCACCTACAGCATGTCTTTGGGATGTGGGAGGAAACCGGAGCACCTGGAGGAAACCCAGGCAACCACAGGGAGGACATGCAGACTCGGCACAGAAGGCACCACAGCCGAGGATCGAACCTGAGAACCTCTTGCTGTGAGGTGGCAACGCTAACCACTGCACCACCGATACCACTGCTGACATCAAAAATCCCAAGCTGCTGTGATTCTCACTCTGATTGGTTAGCTCAGCTTAATAAACCACTCAATCAAGTAAAAGCACAGCAACAGGTGGTGATGGGGAGTGCTCTTACTTGTGCATGGCATGCTTGCCATCTTGCTCATATTCTTCTTCTGGCGTCCACTCCTTGCAGTCAACTGGCCTTCATCAGTTCAATATGATCAGTTATGTTAGGCAGAAGGTAACAGCAGGCTTAACAGTCTGCTTTTCCTTTAGGCAAATCATCATATTTGTAAGGTTGTTTTAAATAACAGCACAGTAACCAGGAATTATACAATTCCCCTTTAAGTTTTCCCAAGTCCCCTCATATGTTCAGAGTATAATGGGGTGTGTTTAAAGACTCAGAAGCTAGCATGAGGTTTAGACTGAAATGTCATATTCTGAAATAAACAAACATCAGTCGGAAAAAATAAAAGTTTTCTAAACATGTAAAAAAGAACAATGTCCATCAAACCAGCCAAGCAATACTTGGCTGAAGACACTAAAGCTCTGACAGCGAAAGGTGGCTGTATAACACTGAAGCATCACAGTCAGCTCTCACAAAACAAAGGACCAACATCATCAGAAGTCATTTAACAGATAAAACCTACCCCACACAGAAATGCCACTCATAAAAAAGAAAAGAAAGCAAGTAAACTACATCATAGAGCAGAAATGCCCCCAGCTGAAATATGTCACCAAATCTGCATAAAAATTGAAATGAAGAAAACAGAATTCAGGATTATGGTACAAATTAAACACACTTTATTATTATAAAAGTCCTAAGAACACTAATACAAATATATTACTTAATCAGGAAGAGTAAAAGGTATTCAAAAAGATAAAAGGCAAATTCATGGTGAAAGGGGAAGCAGAAACATCACAAAAAGAAAATGAAGTAGTGCAAACATGGACGGAGTAAAGCATGCAGTGGCAGAAATGACCGGCAAGACTAATACTAAGAGAAAAAAGATGTGCACACTAACCTAAGAGGGAAATGTAAAGATTCAGTACACAAAAGTAGCATACTGCATAAGTGTAAAAGCATATTCACATAAAACCAAACACACACAATTACCACATAAACCCAGTTAAATACAGCCAAAAACCATACCATGAGATAAAGCAACTTAACACAAAAAATGGGTGAGGAGAATTACCGTCTACATATCTGTCTGTCAGCTAGTGCAGTGAAGACCAAAATGATTCCCTTGTGACCAGTTTAAAGGCAGTGTTACCTAAAACACAATATACATTTATAAAGCATTGTGCTACAGATATTCAAGGCTCCCTAACTGGACTAATTCATCTGTTTGTCCTCAGTTAATGAGGGTTCATATTGCTATTTGCAGGCAGGATGTACAATAACCACCAGTAGCTTATAATCACAGTAAATTCATCTATGAGAAAAATATTTTAAACTGAGCATCTAAAACAGTTTTTGCTTTACTTGGTTGGTAAAAATATTTTTTTTTATATTTAAAACAAAAGCAAACAACACTGACACCGGATTCTCTATGCCTTGCATGGCGTGCAAAATCAGTGCAGGCGCTCTAGCAGGCAATATGTCTGCTGTGCAATCCAGGAACAGCCTGCAGAGGCATGCATGAGTGCTCCTGCACTAATCCTGAAGGGACTAAGCCCCTGTATGCAAATCACCCCATTTGCAGGAGAAAGCCATGCAAATGAGGTGAATTTGCAAACCAGGAAGCTTGTAACCGGCCATGCAGGACTAGTGCAATCTGCAGAAATGTACTCGGTTAGTAACCGAGTACATTTCTGAAAATCCAGAATGTAGTTGTGACAGCCCCAAATAAAGACTGCATATCAGTTAGGAAGCATGCCAATTCCAAGTATAAGGCCATTGGCATTGCAAACATCCCAAAAAAATTAAAAATCAACTTTTATTTTTTTTTAGCCGATCTCGGCTGTTTAAGCGTAGGGCAGCGGCGCACAAACAGGATCGGGGGGGGGGCAAAATAAACCTATATTAAGCATTCTAACTAAAATCACTATTCTGCCATGCAAGTCAATGGCAAGCAGAAGACAACATGGCCAGTGAGTAGTGGTTGCTAAGGGGGGAGGCTCAGTGTGAGACATGTAACTATGCATTACAGGCAATCCTATGCAAATGAGGGGAATGATAGTGAATCCCAACTTTCCCCAGCATGCTAGTTAGGTCCCAACAGTGTAAGAGTAGGAATAGCTTTGTGCAAGCCTAGGAGTTAGCTGACATCATGGAGGGGGTGTCATGTGGGTGCCTATAAGATGACCGAAGACGCATTCTTTCGAATACGCCTTGGTCGAACTTGAAAAGACAAAAAGGCAAAATGATGAAGCGGCATATAAGTAAATTCTTTCCCTGGGAAAGAAATTGCTTGGCCGCATCCGTTACTTTGCCATGTTCGTCACTGTAGTGTGATCTTGGAGTTGTTATATTTAAGTAGTGGGGTGTGGGGGGCCGAAGCTCCTCACTTTATGTTATAAGTGTTATTTTTTTTTTTTTGGAACAGTGATTTTTTTCCCTTGGAAAAAAATCCCTGTTCTAAGCAGTCGAGTTTGCAAGCTTTTGCTTACATGGGGTCAATAAATCATCGTTCACTTTTCTAAGCATTCAATGATTTAATATAGACCCTGTCAGGCATACTGTAAGCGGATTGGAGCCCTGTGGGTTTGCTCCTAGCTTAGCACAGCTAAACTAGGGGGTGTGTCTGAATTTGCCTAGCACTCTTTACATTGTCTAAGCGGGTGTGCACGCTGTGCACCGGGTTTTAAAGGAAGAAAAAAAAAGTTAAACCAGAAAATAGCAGCACTGTGCACTTTTGAGCACTCTGTTTGTGTGCTGCGCCCCTGGGCTTAAACAGGAAGGCAATGGGAAGGGAAAACAACAGTAGGAAAGTAATCAAGGAGAACTAGCACAGCTGGCAGGTGATATGTATCAGAATCAACCAATTACACAGGCAAAAGACCAGTCCAGCCCAGAACACTACTATAAACTATGCTAACACCTTCTCCTCTGGTTTTTCCCATACTCTACACCACCGGTGTATACAAGCGGGGAACATTTAATAAACAACCCTACAAAGTGAGAGGGGCTGCAGCAGGCAACATAGAACAACATGTGCAATAGGCTGAGGGCAGTGAGGATGTGAATGCTGCCAATCAACCCACAGTGAGGAGACGGAGAAGAGTGTACAGACCCAGGGTAACCTACCAGGGGCTACATGAGCTGGAGATAGTGGAGTGCAGTAGGGTGGACAGGGACCTCGTACAGCAAATTATTGAGCTGTGCTGGCCATGCCTGATACACCAAACTGACCAAGGAGAACCCATCCCAGTGGATACCAAGGTATGTTCAGCCCTAGGAATACTAGCCACAGGTACTTCCCAAAGCTCAACTGGGGATATCATGGGGATCTCACAGGCATTGGCATCCAGAGTATTTCACTAGTTCTTGGATGCCATGTCAGCACATGCCAGTGAGCACATATATTTCCTCAATACCTGTGAGGTGTTGGCCAGCAATATACGTCTCTTCCACCAAATAGCAGAATACCCTGAGGTAGTGGGTGCTATAGACTGCATGCACATATGCATCAAAGCACCACGCAGTGATCAAGGTAGGGCCTACATCAACTGCAGGGGCATCCCCTCCATCAACTGCCAGGTCATCTGTGATGCCCAGGGCATTATAATGAATGTGTGTGCTGGCTGCCCTGGAAGTTATCACGATTCCCACATTTAGCATCTAGTGGGGGATGCAGGTTACACACTGGAGCCATGGCTGATGACACCCATAAGAAATGCACACACACCTGAACAAGAACACCATAATGAGGCACACGCACAGACCAGACTTATAATAGAGCATGTGTGGGATGCTGAGGTCATGGTTCCAGTGTCTGGACACATCTGGTGGAGCCTTGCAGTACTCACCAGCTACATGTACCCAAATTGTTATGGTATGTGCCATGCTGCACAATATGATCCTGTGGAAACAGCTGCAGCAGAAAAAGCATGGGGCAGGGCCACACAGCTCCCCCACCAATGCCAAGGCCTGCACAGGCACAGAGTGACTCAGAGAAACAACCTGAGCCTGCCCCAGTAGGTAGGTGAAGGCATGCTCTGTATGCTGTGGCTGCATAGCACATACACTGACACAGTAGGGACCCAGGGAATGAAAACTCTCTCTGACTCGCACATACAGTAAAAGGGAGGCCAAACATGACACTACCTGTGCTCAACCATGTATAGGGAGTGTACTATGTGCACCCGACATAGGCAGCCCTCCAGCACCATCCACAAGTCTAGCACATGCACAAGGTAAGTCAATCAACCTACCAATTGACAAATGGAGTAGAATGTGTCATTACTGTATCTATGGCATGGATGTGAGCATGCAAGGGAATTGGGTGGCTGAATGTTATGGCAGCAGAAAGTAGACACCCATAGTGACATCATG
>NC_056744.1:149158278-149315778 GCF_019279795.1 Protopterus annectens | reverse complement strand
ATTCACACTCACTACAACCCCCATTGACATACGGAAGCATTCTAATGTTAGACACCTCCACATACCCCTTGCACATATAACTGCCGTATGACCCCTATGGTGCATGTGATACCTGCGCAGATTGTGGCAATCCCACTAGTGATGAGTTGTATTCCTGGCCCTGCCAAGTGTGGTAAAGTGTGTGCGTCCCTGTGAGAGTGCCGCTGTATTGACGCTGACACCTGTTCATGCATGCAGGCATGGGTACTACACCTACCACATAGCTACCATATCCCTGTTGCAGATGTCACTCACCATCACATATACATTCTGAGGGCTCCCCTACATGTAACCTATGTGGCGCATCCAATAACTGCATGGACATGTGATAGCACTGCATAGTTATTGGGGGTTTGATACCCTGTACTGGTAGGTGTGTGACGCAAACATGCATAGATTTTACTCTCCCAATCCTCCCTGGCTTTTCTGTGCCTCTGTCTGCCTCTCTTACTCCCTCTCTGGTGGATGTGGAGACTTACACCTGCTTTGCTTAGGCAGCAGCATGTGTATTTTAAGTGATGCTCAGGATCAGCTGATGGTCTCTGCATGAATTGCAGCCCTCCTCTAGCTGATTGCATGTGGAACAGCTGTGGCAACATTCCCATAGCCAATTGCATGGCAACATACACCAGTATCTAGGAACATCTTGTTGCTGTTGGGCCTTTTATTCACTGTGAGCAGGAAGTCGATCTGTTGTTTGGCAAACAGCATCTCAGTTGGATTGGGGTGTACCTCTAACACCATACACTGTGGACACAGACCAACACACAGGAGAGGGATGTGCCTGACCTGACTACAGACTGTAAGGTCTGCTATACCTAATTTGGAGTAATGTTGGTTTAACAGGGTGTGTGTGGATATGGCTGTCCTACATGTTTACATACCTGCCATATCAGTGCTATGTTAATGAGGGAAGACCCATCTATAAGGCCATCTGCAGACTGGCCAGTGTGTAGTGTCTTTTGTTTCAGGTGTTATCTGCTGAGCACCTTTCTGTAAAATGCAGAAGGTAGCGTGAGGATTGTAATCTGTAGATGGTGACAGCCATGAGAGTTATTGACTTAAAATCCCTCATAGGACATATGGTGCAACAAACCCTGTAACAACAGTAAATGTATGAGGTTATCACAGCAACATGTCAATATTGGCCCTGTGTATGTGTCTCCAGCCACAACACTGACAACCTTTGTACATATGTCATGCAGTAAGGGCTGCATATGTACTGTACACCATAATTAGTGACATCATAACTGGTAACAACCCAGTGAGATATCAGCCTGCTACACATGTAATGTGTAGTAGAGGTTATATTTGATGACCTAGCCTGGAAATTTTGTGGTTGTGTGTACAGTACTGAGGTCTGCGTACTTATTGTGATTGTCGGCAGTGTGTGTATTGTTAATATGTACCTTGGCCTGTGTACAGACTATGGTAGATGTCATTATTCTTGGTCCTGTTCTATCTGATGTTACATACTGCTCCACTGTATGTTACCCTATCAGCTTACATGTTTGTAGGGCCATACATGCACATGTCCCATACCACAGAGAGGCAGCGGACCACACAGTGTAGCAGCCAAGTATATGTAGGATTAGTGTGTGGATGGCACATATGAGGTTGGTGTTGAACAGATAGTCCATATACTGTAATAATACGCTAGCATGCCATATGTAGCTGTGGCTGTGTTCATGTTGGTTGTGGTGATGCACTTACACAATGGTGTGTTTTACTCTGTGCCATGGCATGCCTGTAGAGCCTGCCATGCCATACATACTGCTCTGTTTGTCAGTGTGCTTGTGATGTTGTCAGTTGTGCCTTGTTATGCAACAGTTACATCCCAGTGTGTCAACTGAGGTCTTTACCCCCTAGGCATTGTCTACAGAGTGTAGTTCGAAGCTGCTGAACTATACACCTGCATTACTTACCATTGAATGTTTGGTATCCTGTGGCCCAGTCTGTCTTTACTATTGTACTACTTGATTGCCTTGGCCTGGACAGCAACATTTAACATTTCCGGACTACTGTATTAGTACACCTGTTTCACAGTTGCATTACTCAGTTTATATGGATGTCCGTGTCTAAACAGCTATATAACATGGCATATACAATTGTAATAGTGCACAGATAAAGCTTTCCCATTTATGTACACCTGTGTGGTGTTATAGCCTTTAATATTTCTGTGGGTATATGTTGCAGGCAATGAATGTCATTTGTATGGTTGGCTCATACAGTCTCCACTTGGTAAGGTGGTAACTGTAGGAATAGTGGCTGTTCCATATTGTGTGCACGTACAACATATGTAACTTAATGTAAATATCTCTGCGTGTGTATATGTAGTTACATATATATCTATATATATGTATACATGTATATGTATATCTGGAGCCGCATATATGTATCTGTGTATATGTATCCTAGGGATGCCCATGCCATGTCTGCTCCTGGTTATGGGATCTGCAACACTTGGTAGTGTATTGCAGGGGGGACATGTTTGGCTGTTGGGGGGGTATACATATTAGTGCAAGACGTATATTGTTGGGGCCCTCTGAACCCCATTAATGTTGCATGTGGACATATATGTTTTTGTTATTTCCCCATTGTTATCTATGGATGTATGGCCATATATACCTATATATATATAAATGCTGACATATATATAACCTGTTGTATATATTTAGAGATATAGATGTAGACATACTTATCTATATCTATATCTATAGATGTAGGTATTTGAATGTATATATGTTCATATATATTTATATATATATATATATGTATATATTTCGATAGGTATATATATAAATATATATATATATATATATATATATATATATATATATAGATAGATAGATAGATATGTTGTATCTGTTTAGATATTAATATATTTACACGCACACATACATCTAAATGTTGGAATACATTCTCTGTACTGTTGAATGACTGGGCTGGATGATATGTTTTTGAAAACATCACAGTTATGTATATCTGACATGGCTTAGTGGTAAATCACTTTGGCTATGATGTGCAAGGTCCTGAGTTAAGATTTGCAAAGGCTGTTTATTTTGTTGCTGGCAGAACACAGGCCATTGGATACAGAGTGATTAAGGCACTTTAAAGTATTTGTAAGCAGGTTTGCGTGGAGGTAAGCACTGCTAAATTCCAGTTACAGTTTCTTATACCCTGTTAGCTTCTGAATTGCTTAACCTGTGTAGGCTTTGCTTACCCCCATGCAAACAGGCTTAAACACGCTTACTGCTGCTTAAAAGTGCTTACTCCTGCTTACCCCCATGCTAATTTCTTTAAAAGAAAAGAAAAAAGGGGTTGATAGGAAAGTGGTGAAAAAAGGGGCACAAAGAGGAAAAGACAGTAGGGAAAATAGCAAGGGATGTGCAGGAAGGGTGTAGGGAAGGTCCATAGATGCCCATTTCTTCTACAGTAACAGCTGTGCATATACACTGAATGTGGAGGTAGACTTGGACACTCAAACTCCGGGGGTGAGTGAGGACAACAATAATATGTTGCGATGCCAATTAGACTGGATTACATGTGTCCAGTTAACATGTGTGTGAAATGGACAGCTATGTATGGGGCGAGTTTTTTTGTGGGAACAGATTGCCCTTTTTTCTTTTTTCAGGTGAGAGTAGGATGTTGGGGAGGAATAGTAGGTATATTTGGGGAGGTAGTTTAACAGACAAGACAAACAAGACACATACAGGGGTAGTATATGACACAGGTGCCTGTCCGCACCCACTCTCGGGGGGGGCAAGCCCCATCCCCTGAGGTGGTTCCACCCGAAGGTGGTGCAGGACCAATGGACATGGAGGTCCTGGGTTGGGCCCCAGACATGCTGGTGCCCGGTGCTACGGCCAGCTTAGGTGGGGCAGGTGGGTCCGCTGGGACCAGCCTTCCCAAGCATGCTATAGTGTTTAGATTTCATCATAATATGTGGGTTAGTAATAGTCAAGACATTTCAGGGATAGGTATAACAGCATGCATAGATATTCCTATTACTTTCCTAGTCAGTGCTGTTATCTGTACCTTACAAGTCTTGCTACACTACCCTATAGCCTTAGTTTGGACAGTGATATGGCTGTCGTCATCATTACACAAGAACCGGTTTTACCTGCAGTATACACCTCTTACCTGGTATACCTGTGGAGGGACTGTTTGTTAACATTAACTAACTGTTTCTACACATACTCCTGGATTCCAGGTTGATGTTTTGCACATAGCTACCCAACTCTTTCTGCACAGACTTTGGCCATGTGTTGACCACATGCTGGTGTGCTGGGATATATCTAGAATATTGCCCTCTTCCACCTTTAGTGACCTGACACACACACATACATGCTTTCCTACACAGTTATATTATGTAGTACAGTGTGGGTGACAGTGACCAGTGATATTTTATTATTCAGAGAAACTGCAACACTCACAATTCCCTACAATACCAGAGTGAACAGTACCAGTACATGTTATAATGGTCTGTATTCCTCAGCACAGTGTTCGTATCCAACGTACCTGTGGAAGCAATGTTTGTTAGCACTACCTGACTGTTGCCACACAAAGTTCTGGATTACACATTAGTATTATGCACAGACATCTCACTCTGTTAATGTACACACTCTAGTCACAGCTTGGCAACATGGGAGTGTAGGGAGGACATACTTGAAATATTACTCTCTTAGTTTTGGGGGTTGTTACAGTGACATGTGTGTTTTCATAGATGTTTGACAATCACTTGTATTCCCTGTTTGCTGGCTAAACATTTGGGATCATCCCACAGACATACCAGGGGGACAGGCAGCAGATATGGGCTCATATACTGGACATTCTGGCCTCATCTGTACAGTTGTGGGGTATGATCCTGTATGCAGCCAAATTCCACTCCCAGGATTCAGACCATGGCTGTGTCTGCTACAACCTAAACACTGTCCATCACAGTTGTGTCTGCTATACAGATATCGCTGCATATCTCCAGTCTGCTTTCTGTCTTATTACTCCCCTGTGCTTTTGCATTCTGACCTTGTATTACAACACTCTTATACAGATTTCCTAGACAGTTATATGTTGTAGGACAGTGTGGGCAACAGTGATGTGTAGTACCTCATTATTCAGAGCAACTGCATATCATTCTTGTATTTCTGGTCACAGTGTTGGTATTTGACAGACCTGTGGGAGGAAATTTTATTAGCACTACCTGAATGTTCCCACACACAGTACCAGATTCCGCATTACTATTATGCACATACATCTCACTCTGTTACTGTACACACTCTGACCACAGCTTGACAAGTTGGGGTGTAAATGGGACATACGTGGCTTCTTAGTCACACAAGGTATTGGGGAGTTGCTAGTGTGCCAGCTTTGTTCTCATAGCTGTGTGTCAATTAGTTGTATTTCCTGTTTGCTGCCTATACACCTGGGATTATCCTACTGATTTCCCGGGGGGACAGGTTGATAGGCAACAGATATAGGCCACTTTACTGGACATTCTGGACATATCTGTACAGTTGTGGGATATGTTTCTGTATGCAAACTACTACCACTGGCAGGATTTGAACCATGGCTGTGTGTGCTAAAAAAACAACAGTTCACATCTCAGTTGCATGTGCTATTCAGTTTTTGTTGCCTGCATTTTCCCTGTTTACTGTCTATGTGTCTCTCAAGTTGTACTAAATGGCCTCTGGGGATTACACCTGTCATAGACAGGCATTCCTACAGATTAAATTATGGTACACGGTGTGGGTAACAGAGTGCTTACTACAACAGTACTATTACATGATTGCAAATCTACATTACCATATGATACCAGAATACACACATGCAGTCCAGCAGTTAGACCTGTTTTATCAGGCTATTACAATTTTATTGACATACAAAGAATATAAGACTCTTCCTGCCATATTCTCTAGTGTATGCTGTACTTGCCTTGAACAATACATGTTTTATACAGACACTTAATTTACTACTACTTTTAGTTTTGTTTCCTATGACAGTAAATGTGTGAGTATTACTGACCTGCCTCACATGCAACCTCGCCAGGTGACTGATGTGGGCCTCCTGGTTCACGGCCTGCTCCATTGCAGCTGTGGGGGACATAAGAGGAATATTTAGCCATACAAATCCATGATATACCTGAGCTGGCAATTATTACACACATACTGGGGTGATACTCACACATGACTGGAACATCCTTTGCCACTCTAGCCTTTTAGAGCCACTCCTCCAAGAGGTCCCCCTTATGCAGCTTCAGGTCGGCATAGTGGTGCCTGACCTGCTCACCAGTTCGGGGTATGCCAGTGGCACTGGTGAGGTCATGGACAAGATGCTTCCAGGTCTCCACCTTATATTGAGAGCCCTGGTACTGGCCCTGCAGCACTCTCTGATCATGGTCTTTGACAAGGAGTCCTGCCATGACCTTGGACTCCTGGATGCACCAGCACTGCGCCTGAAAGTGCACACCTTCTCCCCATACTGCCATAGTGCCTGCAAGGGGAAGCTACAACCACTTATGAGATGTATTCCCGCCTCTTGGGTTTAAGTAGGGCCAATTTCCCACATTTTTCTGTGATTGGCCAGTTTTGAAAAGGCTAAGCTATGGGCAAACCTGCTTACCTATGGTTGGCATTGTTTAAAGGGGTATACCACTGTACACAATGAGTTAGCTGCCCTACACATTGCTTACACCTCCTAAGCTGCCCTGTGCAATGTTTAGCATTGATTACATTACATTTTGCATTAAAATTCCTTTTTGGAGTTGAGTTATTATTTATTACACCTTATATGTATGCCTGGTATCCATGATTAATGTGTAAGCACACTCTATGGGGTCCTTGTGTTTTATTGGGGACTTCAAAACTGTATTATAATTACACCTCACTTCTGGGCTTACTGCTGTACTTCATTTCACATTTTTATGTTATGTAGTGGGTTATGGAACATATGACTGTATACTGATTCCTTTCACATGTTCAGTTTTCTTTTACTATGGTGAGGACTTGTTTGCTGATACCTCATTCTTCTATACTTCTGTGATGGCTTGGTGGTTAACTACTGTGACTATGGTGTATACAGTCCTGGGTTTGAGACCTGCATGGCTGTTTCTTTTGTTGATGGGCAGAACAAGGGCCGTTGGATACAGAGTGATTAAGGCACTTTTGAGCATTTCTAAGCATGTTTGCGTGGGTTTGAGCAATGGTAAGCACTGCTAACCTGCCGTTACATCTACTTACAGAGAGTTAGCTTCAGAATTGCTTAACGAGTGTAGGCATTGCTTATCGTCGTGCAAATGGGCTTAATCCTGCTTACTAGTGCTTAAATATGCTTGCTACTGCTTATTTGTGCTTAAACCTGCTTACTAGTGCCTTATTCATTATGAACTGAAAATGCAAAGGACCTGAATTCTTAATCCGGAAAACTGAAGTATGCACGACCAAAGTAAAATGTTTTTACTGATATCAATCCAGCTTCAATATTCATTCATTATGACACTGACACCTCACATGTGCATTTACTGCAGTACTCCAGTTCATGAAAATATGTTATTTAGTGGGGTATGCAACATAAATATTACTCATAATGGAATGTGCTGTAGTGAGACTCGAACCGGGAATGCCTGCTCGTAAGGTGAATGCTCTGCCCACTACATTATTGCTATGCTGCTTCATTTGCATATATCTTCCTTGTTATCCTCTTCAGCCATTTAAGCTGCATTAACTGTAGCTAAACGATGGGCACACCCGTGCACCTACGGTTAGCTTTAATTGGATTTTTAAAGAAAAATAAAGGGTTTCTTCATTTTATTTATATATACTATTGCTGTTCTACACAAGGTGGGGATATGCGGTCACCTATGAGCAGTATCAGTCATTTCATACCCCTTTCTGCTGTTCTTCATTGCAGGGGCATGTATATTCTGAGAGCTTTGCTCTCAGACACGCCCCCTGCACTTTAACACGCTCCATGTAAGCCTAGGAGCTCAGGCAGCGCACCTCATTACTATGCATGGCACGCTGCCGTCCTGCTCCTAAACGTCTGCCTCCGTGCAGGACTAAGCTAGTCCTGCAGGGAGGAATAGTAAATCCGGAGGTACTTCTGTTATACAGTGTACTGGTAAAATCATACCTCGGATAAAATGTGCAGCCCTGGAGGACTTACATATATAAGTAATCATGCACTATGTGTACAGATGGCACATTAAGCATGAAAGGAAATATGTATTTATTTATTTATTTGACAAGTATTGGAAAAGTCTGACTGAAATATTATCCCATTGTCAGTAGAAGCTGAGGGAGAAAAGCTACATCAATATTGGAGTTAAAGCAGATATAATGTATAAATGTAATAGGAATTTAAGTTTGGAGAAAGATGGAAGGGCATGATATGATAGGGGACAGTATACTTTCAGGAAGGTTAGATTTAAAGGGATAAAGAATTGTTAGGAAATTGAAGTCAAAGTATGAGGAATGATTTTAAAAAATAAAGCGGCTGGTCCTGAAACCATTTGTATATTAAAAGAAATTGATTCAAAGCAGCCCAAGATGGGATTAAAATGAGAAAAGAGGAGGGTTTACATAAAGGACCAGTTGTAACCATTGGGCGAACTAAAAAGAACACTGGAATTCTTTCATGAGTTTGTGCACATTTTCATGCCTTTCACAAAACTAAATAACTAGTCACTTCAGAACAAGTATTGGCTAACTCTAGTATGAATCTAAAGTTAAAACCAGTATTTACTTTATTACTCTCTAGTTTAAGACAGCAATTTCTCTAAACACTGAATGTACTATGACAAGGCTTGTAGCTTTATGTTCCCAAAATTAGCAGACTGCAGCTATTCACAGATAAATAATCTTTCTCCAAAGTTTGCAGGATAAATAATTTCTGTACATATCCGTAGCATCATCACATTATACTAATGACAAATTATCTACCTTTCTCAAATTTCCACTCACATATACACAGGCATGAATTTTATGTATTTAGGTCTGACTGTCTTTGTGGCAGAGTATGTCTATGACATGCAGATCAGTAAAACAACCTGGTAATGTAATACAGATGGACTTTTCACACACTTTCTTAAGAAAGGAGTCTTTTCATTTCAGCATTAAAGCAGTGTCAGCAGTTCAACAGGTAGCACAACAAACTTTGATGCCGGAAGATCAGAAGATGATGGGTTCTATTCTCACACCAGACAAGTACAATAATTTTCCAACACTGGTGCTGGAGTGTAGCATGGGGGAGGGGGGATTGCTGCATTCCTGAGAGTTTCTTCCTTCAAATGAAATTTATACCAAGGCCTCATCTGCCTTCGCTGGTGGTAGCTCAGGTGAATCGGAGGCTCTATATTGTCCAAAGGTGTGAGCATTTGCATGTGTAATATTGATGAAAGACCTGTCAACCTACTTCCATTTTCCCCCCTTTGCCTTGAAAACTCCGTGGGTAGCAGTGGCTGTCCACAGGGTCACTTTAGGAGTCAGATACAACTCGTACGAAAGTGAGCAGGTATATGTAAAAGATCCCATGGCACATATTTAAAAGAGTAGGGAGTTATCCTGGTGCTTTGGCCAGATTTCCCTTATTCAATACCAGTACCACCTCGAGTGTCCCCTGAAAACAAACTATTGTCTTAGTGAGACTAACCATATTAACTAAGCATAAATAAAAAAATAAAATAAAACATATTTTATAGTTGACCTAAGGATAATTAAAGAAGAATCATTAGTCATGCAGACATTTTGTACATGCTGATTTGTCATAACTAACTAGTGCTATAATACAAAGAGTGCTCCACCATTATTACGAGGTTATGTTGCTCAATTTTATGGGCAGGCAGTGTAGAGTTGGTTAATTCAATGACAACAAATCTAATCCACATCACTACTGCAGAAAAGAAATGGCCACCCATCGAGAGTATTTAATGGAGACTATGTAAGCAGTCATGCCTCTTATACTGTGATCTCAAATACTGGAACAGTTACCTTGGGGACCACATCTGAGCTGTCAAAATAAAATGATTGCATGCAGCATTTACTAGAGCCATTGGTAGAAAGAAAAAAATGAAACAATGGCAATATAATCTACTCTGTGTTAGCTCACACTAAACCTGCAACTATCAGCACAAAGTTAGATTGCGCTGGATGACAGTACACCTGCACAGGCTATAGTGGTCATTCCATGGAAGTGCATTCTTGGGACACCGAAAAAGTGCAATCAGTTCATAAAAATGTATGATCAATTCATTTTCTTCATTTTCTCAGATATTCATCTGCAGGCTTTGATTAAGTAATGCAGTCTTTACATGGCAATGGCTCAGTTTGTGCATGAAGAATTTCAGCATTTTCAGAAATATACTGACAAAGCATACTACCACAAAACTACATCACCCCATGCTAAACAGATGGTAGAAGGATTTGTGGAGATGTATAGAGTTTGCTTGTACTAAAAGGTAGAAAACAGGATGCTGTAGAAGAAACACAAACATCTGACTAAGATACATGAACAGCCCCTAGACTGCATAATTTTGAATTACAGACTGAGATGTGTCCTAACCTTTTTAAAGCTCCCACACTGTGTATTTAGCAGTGCAGTAAAAATACAGCTGCATCAAATAAATGTAAGTGTGAAACAGTATATTCATTATTTAAAGAAAAGGCAAACACAGATTAAAGAAAAGGGTTTGATGGAAGAGTGATTTAATATATGCATTTATTGGTCTAAGTCGTAACAAGTACAGCCTGAGGCTGAGCTGAATGTGGTATAAATGCATCGCACTGCCCAAATTAAAAATAACAAAGACCAGCTAAAGTCTGAACCAGGCAATACTCTCTGCATATTTATGTACTTCTTGTATTAATATACAATAACATTGGTGGCAGTATTTTATGGTCATTTAGCATAAAATACTCTAATTTAAAATCCAGGAATTATGGCTGCATGTAACCTCTGTGTATTAGATATTACATAGTACACAGCTGCAGAGCTCAAGACTGCACATATAGTCATAATTTATGAGTGATTTTAGAATGTAATCCAGCAGCGTATGCCAACAGTTTTCATAAAAGATGAATATCCTGTTAAATTTACATCTGTATAAAACATACACACACACACACACACACACACACACACACACACACACACACACACACACACACACACACACAATCTCTTAACAGCTCATCAACATAAAATTATCACAGAGATTCAATGTATCAGACCCAAATCATCGGTCAATATAAAAGTTTAAAAAAATGATTTTACAAAAATAAAGTGCTTTTGCATGGAGGCAAGCCCTTCATTTTCCCTCATCTATAAATATGCCAACTTCAACACTGCACAACACTGGAGAAAAGCGCAAGCTTCCTTACCCTACTCTCATCCAATTTCAGTAAAACATTATCAGTGCTGAAAATACCTCTCAATTGTCCTGATTATCTCAAAAATGTGCTGAGTTTTGCCTTATATTTTTGGTCTGCTTCTCAAAAAATGTGTTGCTTTCTGGCAAATCACTGGGATGATCTGAGGATTAAAGTCACGAAATAATACATGCATTTGAGTTTCAGACTTCACATCTTTCAGAAAATGCAGGCTAACACAAATTCTGTTATTGCAGCAACTGTCTGACATTATAAGAGTAATATTTATAGAATGTGTCCTTAGTTTTGTGCCTTTGTCCCCCCCTATTATGTCAGACTTTGTCCATATTTCTTTTGCTAAGAGGTTGAGAGGTGCGGAGCTGAACAGTAGCAATGGAAGTAAAAGGTATAGTATACACTCCCCATTCCCATTCATGAATGCTGTAAACCCTTTGAAGGGATGCACTATTCCTTTACATTTGTTAATGTAAAACATGATATTCTGACAAACTGTAGGACTCCATGTATATGTGTGTGCATGTTGCATTTTTAAAATAAAATAGTTCTGCTGTAACTGAATACTGATACATCAATTAGTAATTGCATCAACATTTTTTATTTTAGCAGTGAATATTAAAAAAATACATGAACAACAAATGGGGATGCATGGTCCAAATAGATCTGGTGCAGTATTTTAAATTGTAGAATACAAGGTTTAGCGTGGCACACGCCCTCCCCAAAGCACTTATTTATTTATTTATTACCAGGAAATTCCAACTGGAAACAGGTCCTTTTTCAGTGGAGGTTGGGGAGAAAAGCTCCACAGACCAATAAATGAGCAGCAGAGTACATGAAGAACAATTGAATATGCATACAATACATACAATAGCAAATACATACTGCAGCAAATATTAGCTATACATACAATATGAAACATAGTAATAGACAGATATACCAATATCTAGCTAAAGGCCAGGAATAAAGGTAGGATGTATATATAGATAGCACTAAGCTCAAACGGATACTGTTCTAAACTCATATACCTAAACTTATATACAAATTCCGGACTGTGGTATAGTTTCCTGTGTTGCCCATATCCTTACTTGGATAGAAGGAAGCTTCTCTGTTCACCAGTGGGCAGCTTTGAGCAGCCTATCTGTCCCTGGAGGAGTGGTCTCAGCCCTGAAACTAGTAGCTTATTGGCTGTTTTGGGTCAATTCCTATCTCTTTTAGTTTCCATGCTTTAAAACCCGCATTTGCATGGTTTTGCACGATTTTGCGCATAGCACAGCATCAGTCATCACCGCTTAAATGGGTTTAAACTATTCCCGGCTCCACAAAGTCTGCTTTTCACTTTTTCCCTTAGAACTGTTCTAAATCTCAAAGTAAGCACTCTATTTTCATTCTAAAGCCCTGCAGTTGCTCGTATAAGTAATCTTATAAGTAAGCACTAATAAACTAAAGCACTACACCCTCTTATACTCCCTTTAAGTACTTGACTCCCTATTGGTCCTTTTTGAGCAGTCAAAAATTAGTTCCTTATACTATTCTGGCATGTCCAAAAGTCAGTTTTGGGTTTACTCTACAGTCCAGCTGGTGAATCTGGGAATCTTGAAGCAATGTTACAACTGCCTTATGTACACAGACCACCCTCTCCACCTCACAACAAGCTCAAGTATATGTGAGAGATGCAACTATATAGCCAAACTGGAGGCTGAGCTCTCTCAACCCAGTACTGGTGCAGTCAGTCAGGAGGAGAAGGTAACCACACACACCACAAATCCAGTCTCACATAGACCTATCGCAACAGCTAACCAAACACATAAACACACAAAAACATACTCGGAGGCTATAAATAAAAATCTGCCCAAGCAGCAGAGACCTCCAAAGCAGACATCCAAGCAACTGCTACCCCACAACAATATACACGTATCACATACTTCACAAAGTCAGTGTGCCACGCAGTCACAGCCCTTCAGGCTAAACGACACACCTAATACACTTATAATAGGTGACTCTATTGTCAGACACACTGACGTCCCACTCACCAGGTTGAACAAGGAGAAGGTCACTGTAAGTTGTCTGTCGGGTGCCAGGATCTACCACATAACACAAACACTCAGGTCACTCCAAAGCAAGTATAAATATGACTCCGTCATTGTCCATGCTGGTGTGAATGACCTGAGATGTACTTCACTGGACTACATGAAAAGAGACATAGAGGAGCTCTCTGATCATGTAGCCCAGGTGGGTATGACCCTGACCTTGAGTAGCATTTTACCCCTACCAAGAATGATGCCACAGTATAAAGACAAAATGATAAATTTTAACAATTGGCTAAAGTACTGGTGTCATTCAAAGGGGATCCAGTGTCTGTCAGCCTGGGATGACATGCTCGACAAGTCATGTTGCTTCGCTAGGGACGGCTTGCACCTGTTACCCCTGGGCTTTCGAATACTGGCTAAGGTTCTTGCCACCCCCATAGTGCCTTGTTTAGGCAAGGCTCAAAAGACAAACCCACCTCCATAGACCACACAAGGAAAAAGAAACTAAGGGTAATGCTGCTCAACGCCAGAAGTCTAAACCTCAAGATGCACGCACTCGAGGCTCTCATCAGTATGGAGAATATTGATATCTGTGCAGTAACAGAAACCTGGCTCAAGGCTCCCGAGAGCACCCCAGCACCACCAGGTTATACCTCATACCATGCTTTTCGACCCCAAAACTCAGACCGAACTACAAAAGGAGGGGGAGTATCCATATTCATCAAAGATACCCACACTTCCAGGTTAGTGGCACTGCACGAAGCATCAGAGACCATCCATGTGCAACTAACACTGGGCAAAACTGCCTTTCAGTTTGTAGCCTGCTACAGACCACCCTCCCAAACTCAGGAACCCCACTCGGCTTTCCTGAGAACACTGGAGAATATGAAGGTCTCTCCAAACACCATTATACTGGGTGACTTCAACTACCCAAACATAGACTGGGAGCACTACTCAAGCCTCAAAACCCTCGCCCAACGGTTCTTAGAATTTATAAACTCAAATGCTATGGAACAACTGGTCACCACTCCCACAAGAGGGGAAAACATATTGGGCCTGATCATCACCATCATGGGGACTCAATGTTCCATACCAGAGGTATACCCCTCATTGGTGAGATCTGACTATAAATTAATCTCACTGGACATCCATATCCCATCCCCATCCCCAGCCAAGGAAACCACGGTGAAGAACTTCTCAAAAGCAAACTTCAGACCTCTCAAAACTGAGGTGGAATCCTTCAAAGCCCCCGGGCCAGTGGAAAATGCGGCCCAAACCGCAGAATCCTTTACAAACGCATTCTATGGACTCCTACAGGAATGCATGAATCATGCTATCCCAAATAAAACCAAGACACACTCCTCCAAAGGCAAGAGACCTGTCTGGTGGACTCCAGCCATAAATAAGCTATACAACAGAAGGAGGAAGCTACTACATGATAGAGCAAAATCCCAAAAAGGGAAGGCATCTCTGATCAGTACTAGCAAGAAACTACGATCCCTCATAAAATCATCTAAGGCCAGCTTCGAAAGAAAAATTGCACAAGACGCTAAAGATAATCACAAGGCCTTCTTTAGTTATGTCAGGAACCTGGGTGGCAACTCCTAGATATGCTCTGAGTTAGTGCAAAATGACAAAAAATACACTGAACCCACAGACGTTGCCAACATCCTGTCAGACAGGTTCAGTGCAAACTTCTCCCCCCCTTCCCCCCAAAAGAGCAAATGTCTATCCCAACAGAGTGTAGCCTCCCTGACATCACAGATGCACAGGTGAGAGCTGTCCTCTCCAAAGCAAAAAACACAGCATCAGTGGGATTGGACGGTGTCCCGGGCTGCATCTTACATGAGCTCCAAGAAGAACTGAACCCTCACATAAAGTCACTGTTCAATCTCAGCCTTACTACAGGATATGTACCCAAGGAATGGCGTACAGCAACAGTGGTCCCACTCCACAAAGGTGGTGCCACAACGGACCCTGGAAACTATCGCCCTATAAGCCTGACTAGCCTGGTCTGCAAAGCTATGGAGTGTATCATCATGGAACTCATAAACAAAGACATTGGGAACCTCCAAACACTGGATCCTACCCAATTTGGCTTTGTTAAGGGCAGATCTTGCCTTTTGCACCTGGTTGACTTCTTTGAAACAGTCACCAAGGCCATAGATGAAGGGAAGGTAGTCCACACAGCCTACCTGGACCTCGCAAAAGCCTTTGACACAATACCCCACTCGGGCATCATAAATAAGCTCACCAGCTTAAATATCTTCCCCTATGTCACAAGCTGGGTTGCAAACTGGCTCAGGGATAGAACCCACAGGGTCAGAATTGCAGGTGCCATGTCAGACTCTAAACCAGTTACAAGTGGCATCCGACAAGGCTCAGTCCTGGGACCTCTCTTGTTCAGTATATATTTCTCTGAGGAAAAGGCTAACACGGAAGGACTATGGCTGACCAAGTTCACAGATGACTGCAAACTGGGTGCCATAATTGACTCACTGACTGACACAAGCATCCTCCAGAAGGGTCTCACAGAGACAGATAACTGGTGCCAGAGCCATGGCCTAAAGCTAAATGCCAAAAAGTGCATAGTCATCCCCTTTGGGAAAAACAAAGTGTCCACAAATTACCACATAGGTGGTAATCCATTAAGTACGGAAGAAGTAATTAGGGATTTGGGGACCCAAGTAGATAGCAATTTCTCCTTTGACAATCACGTTGCCAAAGTGGTTAGAAAGACCTTCTATATAGCCCACCTTATCACAAAAGGGTTCACATCTAGATCAAGAGAGGTCATTGTGTCCCTCTACTAATCACTCATCAGGCCCATAGTTGAATACAATGCCCCATTTGGGATGTACCTTACCCAAAACCTGCAGCAACTGGAAAGACCCCAAAAGTACCTCACAAGCGGATCAAGGGACTCAAACAGATGCCCTACGCAGTTAGGCTAAAGAAACTCCAGCTCTACTCAGTTGCTTACCGCTTACTCAGAGGCGATCTGTACCTGACATATAAAGCCATGTCCAACCCAGAATTAATGGACATGCTCCACCTCAGGAAATCCAAATCCCTTAGAGTATACATGGTAGTGAGAAGAAGCTAGGTGTAAGTCAGTCGGACATGTATTTGGAGTTAAGATGAAGTGAGGTACTTGAGCATGTTACAACAGGTCTGAGAGATTGACTGAGGAGGGAAGGGGGAGGGTAAAGGGTGAGCCAGAGGCTGCAGAGGAAGGAATGTAATACATAATATAAAATCTCCCAAGGTTTTACAACCTTGAGAAAGTTATGATTCGTTGAAAAAATGGTCCATAATAGACTGGAAATTAATAGACCATACAGTTACAATGACAACTATGTAGGAAATGACAGAAGTGAAATGAATGAAGGCTTTTACTCACACAAGTCGGAGCAGGCCTTGCTGACAGAAGAAATGTAGTTTTTCTTAGAAATGAGTTTATGCACTGTAAAAAAAAAGGTATGCAATATACACGTCTGGCATATAATTTTCTAAAATGTATGGATTGTTGAGAAGGAGACAACACTTAATGCAAGGAATTAAATTAGGCCCTCCAGTATGTTTGAAACATTTGCTGGAGTACAGCAGAAAGCAAATGCTATATTTTTACTGATTTTCTTCAATTGACAAAATCTCAAGTGTACCTTGCAGTGACAGAAAAGCAGTGTTTTCATTAAAGTAATGAATTCAAGCTTATAGGTTACAGAAAATTTCTCTGCATCTACTTGTAGTCAGGGACACATGGCTGAAGTGAAATTCAGCTGCAGAGACATATGTTGTTGCATCAAATTCAATGGGGTCACAGAGAAGCATGCAGCACTATGCCCATAGTTCAGTAACCAACTGCATGGGGAGGGATAATGTCCATGCCCCCCAAAACACACACAGGCAGTAGGCAGTATGGCAGACATCAATAGCAGATGCTCAGTGGCCAAGTCAGTGGCAGTGAAAAAGCAGTGTACAATGACCAATGAATTTACTAATGTGGCAGAGATGTGTGCAAATTGTTACCCCTTCACAGCATCTAGGGATGTGCGCAAATTGTTACCCCTTCACAGCATCTAGTAAAGACAGCCTACAACACATGCTGGATCGTAAGTGTGACTACAGCAGCTTACAGGATTTCCTACATTCTGTAGCGCACTTCCACATGTTGCTGTTACATGAGCATGTACTGCCCACCAGGCATAACACACATAACGTTCCCTGCCCTTTGCACTGGAACTGTAGGCATGACGTCACATGCTTCTCTGTGCCTGCAGTGAATCTGCAACAGCCATATGCCTCTACAGCTGAACTACACTTTAGCCATGCTCCCCTGGCCAAATGTACCCAGGAATATGTCCCATGACATACAAGTCTGAATCTGCTTTGTGTTGTTAAAAGACAGCACATCAGTCTAGCAATTTCATTATTTTTCCTATAGTGTGAAATGTACTCTCAAGGAAAAGTTATAAAATTGAAGTTGAACTCATTTCGTGGTTCCAAGTTACTAAAGTGCGGCATAGTAGAGTTTTATTTCAATGAGCTGTGCATATTTAGATGTTATGGTACCATTACAGTCAAAAAAAGATGTTATGCAATGGTTGATAGCCTTGCTGTTACATTTTGGGTAAACATGTAGCAGCATTTCTAATTAGAGACTGAGTGAGAAAATACCTCCTTTAAAATCTTAATTTAAACAAGGATTTAGTGAAATGACAAATTTATCGTTTACTAAGGGGAAAAATGGCACCATCTAGATTTTGTAACTCTTGGCACTTAGTGCTACAAATGTGTTATTTTTATTTTCAAACGTTTATTCAAACTAAAAATATAGCCATCCATTAGATTCTTTGCAGCAACTGTGAAACAGCTCAAAAGAATCATTCTAATTTGTTACATTACTCATACACAGTTTCCAGATTTTCCTATTTACAGTTTAAATTATCCTGGTTTAAATCTCTCACAGTGGATTACCTGAATAAAGTTAGCAATTAGAAAAAAAAAACTTTCAGAAATTGTTTGATGATTTCCCCAAGTACAAGAAAGGCCATTTTCTCCTATAATATTAACCCTTTCCTACTTCAATAATCCTACTGTTAAGTTCTAATGCAGCTTGGTCCCATTTTACCCAAGTTACATATACGTTTTCTTGTTTTTCAATCAGCTTTCACTCTAAGTTAAATAGTCTCTCTGGGCCACTCATAAACAATGTGGTATCTTATTTTTATGTGCATTTTCTAAAGTTTAATCAAAGTCTGTTCCATTTAATATGCTTATAAAGCATATTCCTCAAGTGTAACCAGCTGCTCAGACTGTAATTACTATTGACTGCTTCCAGTGTCAGTGGCACAGCAGTGGCTGGGAGACCATATGGTTGTGGGTTCTGTTCCCACTCCAGGTGACTGGATTCCTAACACTGTAGTGCAGCATTGTAGGGTGATGTACTCCTGAGTGTGTCATCCTTCAGATTAAACATTAAACTGAAGTCCCCTCTGCATGAGTAGGTGGCAGCTCAAGTACATGTGAAAACATCTTTGTACCATTGTCCATAGTATTATCTAGTTTCTGCCAAACAATACTGAAATGAAGGATCTATGTCACACTGTCAAATCTGTAAATAGTCCACTTTCAAAACATCAAACCCAGAACTTCTAACACTCATAATATCAAAACCAAGCTAAAAAATATAAAATGTTTTTTTACAAGGAGTCAAGATCCCAACACCCCCTGATAATTATATATATTAGATATACAAACTCCAAGATCACACTACAGTGAGAAAAGGGTAAAATTTCACTCCAAGCTGTACTGCGATCACAGAAATGAGCTACCGGCATTTGTCACCCTGAATATTTGGCATTTTGCATTCAATATTCTGAAGGTTGACATTTTTGGTTTTCAACATTCTAATCAGCTTCACTGAAATAAATTAGTGCAGGACAAAGTATTTTGTTGAACAGTGTAGAGAATCCAATATAGCTTCTTCTTCTTTTGGATTTTCCCAGTTAGGGGTCACCACAGCGGATCACCTGTCCGCTCATGATTGGCAGTGGAGGTTTATGGTGTCGAGTTGCCAGCCCAGCACCCAACCTTCCACAGAAGGCACACACATGCACGCATACACTCACACCTAGGGCCAATTTAGAGTGTCCAATCCACCTACAGCATGTCTTTGGGATGTGGAAGGAAACTGGAGCACCCAGAGAAAACCCATGCAACCACAGGGAGTACATGCAGACTCTGCACAGAAGGCACCCCAGCCAAGGATCGAACCGGAGAACCTCTTGCTGTGAGGTGGCAACACTAACCTCTGCACCACCGCAGCTGCCCAGAGAATCCAATATAGTAAATTATTTAAATAATCCTACATATCACTGCATAACGACATTGGCATTATTTTAATGCTGACCAGCAGCTCTAGGAAACAAAATGCTGAATATATTTCCCAAACCCTGAAATCAAAACTTAAGTAACCTATCAGTTACGTTATGAGGCATCCTCACAGTTATTGAGTTCAGTCTTTCTTCAGAGGGTCCTTTTCTTTTGAGAGGAATTATCCATTTAGCATATCTTTAATGGGCATGGATGCTAGCCATCAGGACTTATCTCAAATCAGTATCAGGGACAGGTAGAATGATTAGTTAAGTAGCCATCAGCCAGTCATTTTGGAGGTATATAATATAAGCAGTGATGTCTGTCTATTCCCTTGGTTTTTCATGTTTAGGCAACACACCACCCTAGATTCTGCATGCTGCTCAATCATCTTCAACCCCCTTCATACTAACCTTGTGCTTCCTAATGCCATGTCTATTCCTGCTATCTCTCTGTCCCTCTGGTAATTGCCTCCATTGGCAAACCTAGCTGATCTGCATTAGTCAAGACCCTAATACAGTGTCATCTGGCAGGCAGCAGCCTTGCATTCTATTTTTAATAACAATGCTGTCATAAAGATAAATCAACATCAAAACACACACACGTGTATGTGTGTGTGTGTGTGTGTGTGTGTGTGTGTGTGTATATATATATATATATATATATATATATATATATATATATACTGAAATCTCAAATTTCAGTATTTTGAAATTATATACCCAAATCACATAATCACAAAAACACAGAAGCGCGAAATTCAAAATCGTGAAACCCAGAGATGTTGAATTTCATGCTTCTGGGGGTGCGGTGTGTGAATTGATGGGTGGAAGTTTAGGTATAATGTATGTGCATGTGTGTTGGTTAGGTGCTTTAGTGTGTGTCAGTGTGTGTTATGACTGTGATGTGTGTGTGTGTGTGTGTGTGTGTGTGTGTGTGCGTGTGAGTGTTTTTTGTGTCTCTGTGCGATCTTGGAGCTAGTATATTTAAGTGGGGGGTGCAGGGGGGCTTCTCCCCATCTTATCTATAGTGTAGGATTATCTGTTTGATTGTGGGGGGAAGCTGTGTGCATGTGTATGTGTGTGCTGTATATGTATTGTATGTTTGGGATTTTAAATTTCGCTGTTATGGAGTTTCAGGATTTAGTGTTTTCGGCTTTGTAAGTCTGGAATATTGAAATTCGGGATTTCAAAGTGGATCCATATATAGACGGCGCCCATTCGATTCTCAGTTAGAGCGTCTTCTGTGTAGTGACATGCGTGAATGGGCGCTCCTTCATTGAAGGTTGTGCATTAGGCCCGGCAAGCCAGTACGTAAAAATCTACTGCCAATCATTAGCGGACCGGAGTTCCGCTGTGACGACCCCTAACCGGGAAAAGCCGAAAGACACAAACAAACTATTGTTTATCTGAACGGCAAAACATTTGCTGTTTGAAACAACGAATAGTAAACCCGAAAACACACATTCAGACCAGCCACAGTGTCGACCCAAATGATCAACACATTTGAGTCCACATTGTGGCTGAAACCATCACGTGATAGCCGTATAGGAGCTGATGTAAATCAGACTCCTATATGACAAATAACATTTTTGCAGGGGGGCTGCACCCCCCCACTAATATATTCTAACTCCAAAATCACACTACAGTGGGGATATGGATGAATTTCCAATCCTCACTGTACAGTGATCTCCGTGCAGGTAGTCAAATACACTTATGCGAATACACTACAGCATTTGCATGAGTGTGTTCGACTATCCCATCCATTTATGTTTTGTGCCCAACATTCTGATTTTCGGCAGCAGTGCTGCCGACAGACTGTTGTTCGCACTAACCATAGTAAACCATATATATATATATATATATATCTATATATATATATATATATATATATCTAGAGAGAGAGAGAGAGAGACACACACACACACACACACACACACACACACACACACACACACACACACACACACACACACAGAATGTTCTTTCCTGATAAATATATTAATTTCCTACTACAGACAGCATTTATCTTAGAATCAGTGGTGCTTAATATTTGTAACCATTATAGTCAATGGTGCATAATATTTGTAACCATCTTACCCCATTTATTTTGAGTTTTGGGGAGGATAGCCAGAGCAACTGACTTAGCTCTGTTTTAAAAGGCTGACAAAGAGGATAAGCAGACAAAGGCACTTACCACAACAAACCATTGGTAGCAGAGTGGTGGTAGTTTGTGTGTGCCATGCTGCCTTCTTTGAAGGAAGAATAAGCAAGATCCACCCCTAAGCTACTCATGAATGTGTGGAGAAGGGTGAAGGATTTTTTTTGTTGCCTTTAATTGCAGTCCCCATCATATTATGTGGTTATGCATTTAGTTAGTTAGTGAGTTAGTTAGTTAGTTAGTTACAGTATGTGCTTAGCATTTTCAGATATGTTATTGGGAAGGTTCCGTGCCAAAAGTTGGAGTTTACTGCCACTTTTAAGAGTATGCTGATGGTATAGCCTTACATTTTCCTATTCATACTTCAATATTCTCATTTTATTATTTCAGACAATCACTGGCATGAATGTTCAATGCTATATGAGTGACAATATGCTGCTCAATGTAGAATGCTTCAGTCAGAGCTTAGATTATCCCGAAGACTTGATGTCCCCTTTTTATTGATGAATATACACACTGTGTAGTAAATCACTACCAGATACTAGTAATACGATTCCTTAAGAGCAGATGATGAAGTGGGTCTGGCTGTATTCACAGTTTGATTCATATTCTGTGACTCGGTCTCATGACTCTACCTACATACTTTTGGCATCAGCATTTCATTAACCAAGATCAAGGTTCCTTTATGTCAATAATTGTTTGTGCGATCATGTTCGATTTAATCAACAGGACACTCACGCAAATCACTGTCTTATCCTGAGTCTGGGCAATCTCAGACATGATTGTATTTAGTAAGAGCAGTAACTCTTAGGACTGACATTTCTGAAGGTTTTGTTTGGCAGATTAGCAGAAATGTTTTCTTTATGGAACAGAATTCATTCACACAACCCATTTCATCCTGCGTTGTCCCACAGAAAGAATGTGTTTGTACACAGTCTTACCAGATTAAAAATGAAATAATAAAGTAAATTAACATTTGTCAGTTATAAGCTTTAAATACAAAATACATATTAAGCTAGAAAGTTTGTTTATAATCATGCCTTTATATCCACAATGCACAGCAAATATATGCAAAAATAAAAATTAAATTTACACAAAAATGTTAAAATAAAATATAATGTTCTGTAGCTCCCACAATATCAGATACAATGTAGAGTGTGTACTCTGACAATTACATGCCCAGCAGCATGTAGGACAATGCTGCTTACAGCAGGCAAACCAACCTCAGTCAAGGCCTGCTGTGGTTTATTTGGCAGTTCCACCAATATATACTTATCAAAATTATTTAACAAATCCCTGGAGGATAACGATAGATAAAGGGTATTAGCACAAACTTGCAGAACTATAATAAAAAAAGTTACTGGTTTGCTTGTTTTGAATCTTGACATTCTGAAGGCAATATTTTTTTTCCCCCGACCTACTAATGTAACGTTGAGGTTTTATGCATAGGAAATCACATATTACTCTGTCAAGCTAAGCATTTAGAACAGTGTTATTACAAGTGTGGAACGTCTGGAAAAAAAAATAACCACATTGCATGCAACATCTCATTCATTATCCATGTCCCAGAGCAAAAATATAACATGATTTCAGCAAGAAATTACATCTGAGTAAGTTTTACCGTAAACAGAACAAAGGGCCCCATGGTAAAAGGAAAGGAATGTAGGAAATCCAAGCACAAGACCTCCAGAGGTACAAGTTCATGTTGCACTGGAAAGGAAGTGACGAGTCATTTGCAGATGGATACCTTGGCATTTTTATTGGTCGCCAGATGGAAAAAAGTTGTAAGCAGCACTTACTAAGAAATAAAGCTGTACATGAAAAGTCGTCATAGTTGCAACAGACTTCTTGCTGCTGATAATAAACAGAATAAAAGTTCCAAAGAAGACTCATTGCCTTATTAAAACTTCAGTGTGAGATAATTATTTTGTGATATATCAAAAATGGAACTCATACCTTTAGAATCCCATCCTTAGATCTCAGCCACAGATTCCCATTTTTCCCTGAATTTTACCATTAGTATTGTTTATTATTGCTATGTGTGTAACGTCTCAAAGAAAAGTAATAAACCTTTGACAAAGTACGAACATAGCAGTTAGATGAGCTAATATCCGGGACCTTCCTTGATGGTCCCTAGAGCTGAGCTCATCCTTACTGACAATTACTGTATGGAAAAGTGCCTCAGAAGATCCTGCAATTGTGGGTGTGGGTGTGGGGGTGCCTGTTTGTGTGTGTGTGTGTGTGTGTGTGTGTGTGTGTGTGTGTGTGTGTGTGTGTGTGTGTGTGTGTGTGTGTGTGCTCGCGCACATGTGCTCTGTACTACAGCACACTGTCACAACAAACAGTGGCTATATAAGCTCAACTAACTCCAGGGACTTCAGTTTGTTTTATGCCACTTGTACAGTGCATGTAACTTCAAGATCCTGAATTACACTGATGGAAATGGAAAGAAAATAAATGTCACTCTCTGAGCACTGTGGTATTATTGGGATAAAATATACCTCTGGGATAAGGTTAACAAGTGACAGGGCTGAACTTCCGGGATTTGTTTCAGTGTTTGAAATTATGCTGTTCCCCAAGACAACACAGGCAGTACTGTTGCAGTCTTGATCAAATTACTCCTTAAGAGCTGTGTAGTGCACCAGAGCAATGGAGAGGTGGGAGAGGAGGAAGCAGATACATTTTCTAACAGGTGGTATGAAATATTTCCGTGTGCCTTCTTGCCATTCCCTTTACTTCTACAGCTAATTATAAAGTTCAAGGAAGTAGAGTCATAGCAAGTTTGAACCAAAGGAGGTGCCTGCCCTGGGCAAGTTGTAGTTACTGAGACGGCTAGGATGTCTTCCACTTGGCAAGTATATGCTTCTGAGTGGAAACTCTTCCCAGTTTGGGTCAGAAAGCACTTAATACCACCCCAGTTAGTCAGCTTATAGGCAGGAATACTGATTTTTAATGACAGAAAAAGGCAAATTCCATTGATAGCCCTTCAGAACTTGGTGACGTTTTCATTTTTTAAATTACTTTTTTCTTTACTGGCATCCCAAGCGTTACCTTTTTTCATAGACTACACATCTCCAGTGTCCCACAGTCACTACTGAGATGACTGTCATTAACAGCAACCCAATACCCTTTGGGTTTTGACATTGTTTTCTATCTTATGCTCTGTAACAGGAGTTGAGTTGTTACTGTATGACTAACATTACTTCAGACTTACACTTGTTGCCACCAGGTGTTTTTAAGGACAGGTTATTTAAGGAAAATAAAATGGGGCTTAAGGAGCAACATGATCATGGATTTATCTATGCTTCCCTCCAGAAGAGATATAAGCTGAGACATGTGGGATTAGATGGCTTGTCTACCTCTAGGACCCTCTGCAACAACATGTGAATTAATCTCAGACCTTTAATTTACCTGAAAGACTTTCTACAGCAACCACATGTAAATTAATCCTAGATATTTTGGCATGTCATCTAATCACTGATATGTAAGATACTTGGACTGAGACCAGCTTAAAAAGAACCATATCATAAAACAGGTGACAAGCAGCTAAAGCAGGACTCACCATGGTCACCCAGTGGCTGAGCAAGGAAGCAGTTTAACAACAAGACAAATCTAAGAAACTGTACACAGACAAATGGAAACAAGACATGGAGAGGAGAGGAAAGCCTTGAACTATCAGTAACAAGCATTCCATCAAAAAGGACAGATAATTATTTAAATTCTGCTTAAATACTGAAGTTCTATTTATAGTGACCTGTGTGGTAATATTACTTTGTACTTTTCTACTTTTTTTCAATATATTTAGACAAAAAGTTATGTTTACATATTTTAGTTTGCTCTGGGACCCTAGTCTTGTAGTTTGCAGTTATGGGAAGATTGTGTTTCTACACTATACTGCACCTCTATTTCCACAAGTAGAATTACCTCTCCATTTACATTTTAAACATTGTGCTGGGCATTATGCTTGTCATTTCATTCACAGTTGTGGCAAAACTGTATACTACTGCCATATTTGAGCCGTATTTAGTCATTAATTACTTCATTTTTCCATAAGCAGTGTTACTGGTAAATTTCTGCACAGTCTGGTGTCTTATACTTTAGTAGAGTTTCAATAGTGAGAGCTTTTTGTTTTCTGCTCCAAGAGTTGTGCTACAATGATTTTACACTACTGATATTTCAGTTTTGCTCTTACAATTTTACATTCTGTTTATCATTTACCTACTTATATTTGCATTCTAGTGCCTTCTGTTCCGCTTTTCTTTGTGTCTGACCCATCCCTCACAGAGACATTAAGCTAAAACTTCTAAAAGACCTCCAGTGTTGGCTTTATTTGATTGGATCCCTCTCTAACCAGCCTGCTTCTTCCTTGAAAATTTTCCCAACCCTTACCCTCCCACCCATTTCCTTTAGTGGCTTTATAAGGCTGTGTCTTTGGTCTCTACCCCTTATGGTAATCTGATTTCCAAAGCCCCTCCCTCTCCTCTTTCAATGCTCATGTCTACTGTATAAGCTATTTAAGTACTCTTCCCACCCATTGTTTTCCATGCATGCATGATACTGAGTACCCAACCCAGCCAACCAGTATTGCTCTTGAGTAAACTTCTTTTTCTACATGTTGTCTTCTGCTCACTTTCCCATAGCTCAGCAAAACTTGACATCCTAGCCTGTGTTCCAGAAGTGTTTTACTTGTATCTGGTGCCATCCAGGCAAAGCCTTTTGATTTTTGATTGCTAAATCTCACTTGCTTAAATTTATTTAAGCGATCGCTCTGGTTTCCTGCTTTTTTTTTCATTTCATTGTATTGTTGTAAAAAAATTGCTCTTTCTGTCTGGTACTGCTGTAATGCTGTTTTGAAATTGCTTTCAAAAAAGGATTTCCAGCTGGTTGTTTAATTGTTTTGTGGTGTTATTGCACTTGTGAGTCTCTTCTACTGTCCTTTTACCTTATGAGAACTGAGTTTATTCCTCTTATGGCACTGGCAGGACATGTTTGTCTGGTCTACCTGACTTGGGAAACACACAAAAGGGCTCATAGTGTAGTTGTTTTTATTGGGCAAAGGGCCCATTACTTAGTTTTCTGTTTCTTCTGTGCTGCTATAAATTTGGTTTGATTGTGTGGAGATGCGTACACGCAATGGTGATTAGCAGTGTCCTGTACAGTAGCAAATATCTAGAAATCAAATTCTCCCTCTGGAACAGTCCATAAAACTGTACCTTCTAAAGCAGTAAATACAGAGCAAACACTTTGTGCTCCAACAGGCACAGAGCAGCCAGTTGGGTGTTGAGTAGCAATATCTATAGATTTGGTAGAATTAAAAATTTTGTAAACATCAAACTTGCTAGAATTTAGCACTGTTTAGCATAATCTGTCCAATAAAGTACCCTTATTAGTCTGTACCAACAAAGCACTCTTAATATCTTTCTAACCCTAATACACCATCCCCTTGTAGCTCACCAATTAAAGGACTGGCCAGTATGGATTTACAATGCGCTAACTTTCTTGTAGCCAGCTTGGTGCATATGGGAGTCTTGAGACAATATAGCAATTGTCTTACATTTGCTAGCAACCACTTAATTCTTAAAGAAGCAGGCACAGTATGCAAGAAGTGTACTTACATATGACATTGCAGGCTAAACTCTCACATACCTGCACATATCAGGTTGTTGAACCCGCGTATACAACACCCACCTCACATAACACACAATACCCACATAGACTAATGTATGCTGAGGCACTTAAAATCAATCTTCCTAAACAAGTAAGACTGCCTGTTGGTAAATCAATATGCCGCAGCAACCCAAAAGGCACTCAGACAAAAAGCATCTAATATCACACATAGATTCACTATCAGTGGAGTCCCAAATGCTAAGCCCCTAAGGCAAGAAAACACACTTCCCAGGACTGTTATCTTAGGGTACTCCATTGTAAGACATACTGATGCCCCTCTAACCAGGCTGAACAAAGAAAAGATAATGCTAGTTGCTTATCTGAAGTCAAGATCCATAAATCATGCATGCACTCAAGTCATTACACCACAGATATCAGTATGATTCCATCATAGTTCATGTAGGTGTGAATGAACTAAAACATACCTCCCTGGACTCTATGAAGCCCTCAGACTATGGATCTCAGGCTGGTGCATGATTAGGGTTATAACAAAAGCTCAATAGGAACCCAGACTAAGTCCAAACACAGTAATATTCCAAAAAACAAACGTTCAGAAAAGGCTGAAGTTGAGTAAAAACAGTTTTAGTAACAGTAATAAATGTACACAAAACAAACTGGTAAGCTCTTTCACGGCTTACCCGCTTCTTCAGACCATAAAGAATAATAAAACAGTTAAAGCCTTATATACAGATAACCAGCCATACAATTAAGAGATGTCAAGTCACATGGTGCAATTAATGATGCAATCCTCTCCTCTTCAGAGCAGGTTTAAAGACATAACATTATTCAGACCTGGTTATACAGTAGCCCTCAGGTCAAGAATCCATCTTAACTCAATATATTCTGTTTCATTTGCTATATAACCTCCTCTTATATTAATACCAACTTTATGCAGAACCAGAAACTTAAATTGATGGGTATCATCAGTTTCCATCACATTTGGCTAACGCATTACTTTATTTCCTATTGCATATATCACTATTATGCTCACGTACTCTTTCTTTCAATGTTCAATTGGTTTTCCCAGTATAGAACCCTTCACATACAATGCACTGTGCCCAATAAACTATGTTCTTATCTGTGCAGTCAGCATAAAAATTAAACTCAATCTTTCTCATAGTTCTAGGATGTGTAACAGAAGTAACCGTCCACACATACCTATAGGCACTACACGCTCTACATGCATACATACCCCTCCTTTCAGAATACCCTGTCTATATAGTTCTGTCTATAACATATGTGCCTAGGGTGCATGCTAATGTTGTGTAGGATGTTGTTCTTCCTACAGGGTTTCCTACACATACTAATGCAAATACTGCCTGTCTCAGTCTTTATAACTACAGTGTCAAGAAAGTCTATATCCTCAGCAGAGTAATGCATAGTAAATGAAAGAAAGGTAGCTGTATTTTGTAGATAATCTACAAACTCCAATAGTAGATTAGCTGGTCCTTGCCAAACAAAAAAGACAGTTTTCCTGAGCTGCTAAACACTGGCAAGAATTAAATTTGCAGTTTAGTTTCAATTACGTCCATCTACTGAATGAGTATTTTCATCCAGAGGAGGAATCCCTTGCCAGGGAAGTCAACAAAATGTTCAGTGAGCTGAGGGATACTCACAAAGGAGAAATATATATAGAGCTCATGGAAGAACTACTTTGTAATATTTCACTCTATGAGCAGAGATTACGGGGTGAAAAGCTTAAGAAACTAAAAAGGGATTCACAGGACTTTCAAAGAGGCTATGTTTTTTCATGGTCCAAAGAAAACCTACATGTGGGCAGATCTAACAGCCTAAACCAACCCACAGGAACAATACCTAGTCAGGGAGGGAGTTGCCAGAAGGAAGAACATTACAGGAAAGATACTCTGACCTAAGGAAGTGGATATGTGGATGCATCAGCCTCAGGGAGTGCTCTAGCAGCCACAGAGCTTGTTCTGATGTTAGTTTCCCTGAACAACATGTAATAAGTCAGTTGAGTACTGGAGAAGGTGTTGTATTGCCTTCAACCAGTATGTCAAGTAGTTTTATTCCAGGGAATCAATAGATTCTGTTCTGGTTGTTAAACCAAAAACTTGACCTGTGGTTAAATCTAATGAAGCTTTGAATAGTGCTTCTGCCCCTACCACATCTCAGCCGCTGAGCTCTGTTTTTTTAGAGAAAGCTTTGCCTATACAGCAGGAGAAATGGAAGGGGCGTTCGCAGAGTCGGCAACCCAGGCCCAGGACAGGGTTGGACAGTTCAGTGAAATGGAGGAAACCAGACAGAAGAGGATGGCAGCAGGTGATCTAGTTTTTAATTTATCATCATTCAAACTTACTAAAGAACAGGTTGCTGTACTATAAAAGGACTTTCCTTTGTTCCAGCAGATAAAACAGACTTAAACTTAACAGATGTCTTTTTGGACTTGAAGCTGTTTGCTAGAAATGTAATGTTAAATGTGATATTTCCAGACAAAGTTCAGTTGCATGACTTTTTTAAGAAACCAAATGTTTTTTACTCCTGAATTTAAACCAGCCCTAGAGGCTTTCTTGAATGTATGTGAAAATGACCTAAGGAATTGTTTAGCAAATAAGTGTAATGATGTGACTTTTTATAATTTGACCTCTAAAGAAATGGAAGGTTTGCATGATTTAACTAAGGCACAGCATTTAATGATTCAACCAGCTGACAAGGGTGGAGGGATAGTGGCTCTAGACAAAATTAGTTACACTGAAAAGATGTCTAGTATGTTAAATGATGAAGAGGTTTATACAAAGTTGCAAAGATTTCAAGTTACTGGAATCATTAACAGAGTTAACTTTTATTTATATGATTTGCTGATGGTGAATCAGATTTATTACAGTTTATATACCTACTTCACAGTAGACCATCCCAGGATACCCATTATTTATGGATTATCGAAAATGCATAAAGATGCTGTTAACCCCCGTCTCTGACCTATAGTTTCGGGGAGAGGGTGGCTGACTGAACCCATCTCTATATATATATGTTGAAAAGCAACTTAGATTGGTTCTTGACACCATTACAACTGTGTTGACGGATACCAAGCAATTCCTACAAGACCTATATCAATGGTCAATAAATTTGGATGATTTGAATGACATTTTGCTTGTAACATTAGATGTTAATTCACTTTTTATGGTCATTCTAAATAATGTAGGAATAGATAGTGTAACGCTTTATTTTTTTACCTCTGATAAGGTTTTTTCTAACTCTAAGGTAGAATTATTGTGTGCAATACTGGATCTAATACTAGAGAATAATGTTTTCATCTTTGAATCGGAATATTTTCTGCAAAAACTGGGGGTTGCAATGGGCATGGCATGTGCCAACTCATATGCCAATATTGTCTTGGCATATTGGGAAAAGCAGTCAGTTTTTACAGATGTTAGGTTTAGTTCACATGCGAAATTTTATAAATGATTTGTGGATGATGTCTTTTTTTATTTGGCAAGGACCAGCTAATCTACTATCGGAGTTTGAAGATTATCTACAAAATACAACTACGTTTCTTTCATTTACAATGCATTACTCTGCTGAGGATATAGACTTTCTTGACACTGTAGTTAAGAAGGATGAGCTAGGCACCATTTGAACTAATATGTATAGGAAACCCTGTAGGAAGAACAACATCTTACACAACACTAGCATGCACCCCAAGCACATTCCAAGGAATGTGGTTAAAAACCAAGTGCTCAGAGTAATGAGACTGCACACAAATGAAACTAAGCTAGAAGAAGCTATGGATACTTTACATACAGAATTGATAGAGCGTGGTTACAAAATAGAGGTCATTGAAAGGGCTATTAATGAGGTTAGATCTGCAACTGGAAATGAGATTAGACCCTATTTCTCTGACCCTCTGGACCAACAAGCTAAGGAGAAATATTTACCTGAAGGCAATGTAAGTAGGGTAACTTTAACATATTCAAGTAACATTAACATCATTTGTGATGTGGTGAAAAAGAACTGGCCAATACTTAAGACGAACCCAAGTTTAAGTAATGTGGTTGGACCCTGTTAGAAAAATATATAATAGTAATATGCATGCCTAGTGCATTTGAAGTTGAAAAGGGTTAATACATTTATTCTGTTCACACTGCACGAATCTGCACAACTATTAAAAACTTAACAAGAGACATTTCATTTCTGCTAATGTCATGAGACCTAACAGAGATATTTCATTTCTGCTTATGCCATAAAAAATATGCAGCTGCTAGAAGCTTTGATAAAGAAAACAATAGATCCTTGAAAGTATAAACCATAGTCAGCATTACTTGTACCAAAGCTAAAAATGTACCTTGAATCTAGACAAAATGTAACATGTATTAGAACTGTACAATTAAAGAAATGAAAAGATAAGGTGGGCTAAAATAAGCCCCAAGGCCAGGTTGTTTTTCTCAAAATGTTTTTGCAAGACAACAAATAATCTGACCATGCCAGCAATAAGTCTGGCAACATTTTCTGTGAAACATACAGAAAGCTGTGTCCAACTACGTCCAGAAACTGAAACCATGTACCAATGCACCTGATAATATCCCTTCTTACTTTCTTAATATAGCTGCCGAAAGTCTGGCCTACCCAATTAGCATCCTGATTAACCGCTCCCTACTAGAAGGCACTGTTCCCCAAATTTGGAAACAAGCCTTTATTATACCATTACACTAAGGAGGTAACAATAATACCACAACCAATTTCAGACCCATAGCCATCCTGTCCCCCATTTCAAAGATCCTTGAAAAATGTGTGCAAATCCAACTCCTCCCTCATCTCCTAGACAACAACCTTATAACCCCCACACAGCATGGCTTCAGACCTAATCACAGCACCATGACTGCCATTTTCTCTTTCCTGGAAATAGTAAATAAAGCCCGAGACTCTGGACAAATTGTTTCCACCTTACTCCTCGATCTTTCCAAAGCCTTCGATACTATCTCCCACAACCTGCTCCTAACTAAACTCTCAAAACTCTACCTATCCTCCTCCTCTCTGAACTGGTTCTCCAGCTATCTCTCCAACAGAAAACAAGCTGTAAAATGGAAAAAAGCAACTTCCTCCTTCCTAAACACCCCTACCGAGTCCCACAAGGCTCCATATTGGGCCCTCTTCTCTTTAACATCTTTATCAATGACTTCCACAAATCTATCCCCTTCTCCAGCATTATCCAATATGCAGATGATTCTACTATCATCTGCTCTGCCTCTTCTATCTCCACCCTACAAAAACTCACTCAAGACGCCTTCTCTGCCACAGAGCAATGGATGCTATGTAATCATCTAGCTCTCAATGCCACCAAGACCAAATTAATGTTATTTACTCCCTCCAAACTCCCTCCCCCCAACATAAACTCACTCTTAGTTACCAGTCAAAACAACTCTCCCTTGAAATAGTGTCAGAGACCAAACTTCTTGGGGTCCTTATTGACAACCAACTCAAATTTAATTCCCACCTACAAAAGAACATCAAAAACACATCAAAAACTTGGCATGCTATATAGACAAAATGCCTACCTCACACCTACCACTAAAATCACCCTAGCTACTTCCTTCCTCATTCCCTCCCTCCTCTATGGTGCCCCACTACTTACTAATCTTCAGTGCTCCTTAAAAAAACAGCTCAGCTCTTGTTATAACAAAATTGCTAGATTCGCTACCACCCATAAGTCTTCCACTCACCACTGTCTCTCCCTCCATAAACTAAAATGGTTAGAACTTCCCAACTATCTTGCTTATACTCAACTAAATCTAGCCCACAAGCTTATTCTAAACCCCTCTAACTGTCCCTCCCTCTCCTCTGCCTTTAAAATGCACCATCCAAATAGAGCTCTAAGGTCTAATAATCAAAATCTACTAGAGGTTCACAAACCAAATCATCCCCCAGGCAAAAACCTCCTTTCCTTCAGCCTTGCTCACCTCTGGAACTCCCTACCACCAAACATCCGCACTACTTCCAACCACTCTGCCTTCAAGAAGTCACTTTTCTCACACCTAGCATCTCAATGGGAATGCTCTTGTACCCACCCCACATAACCAACTCTACCTTCCCTGTACTAGCACTGTACTCAAATTATCTACTGTGTCTGTTCATTAAAATGCATTTATGTTTTTTGCTTTTATTCCCTCACTGCCTGTACCAAGATGGTCACTGTCAAATGTTAATTACATTTATGTTTTGTTTTTGTTCTTTTATAGTATGTACCTTTATATTTACTGTAATGTACATTTTTCTTTTTGGAGCTCATGCTCCCTCATTGCATGTGCCTATATATTTACTGTAATGTACATTTATTTTTCTTTTTGGAGCTTTTCTCCCCAGGACTCCATTGAAAACGGGTTCTTCAATGGCCCAATGGACTATCCTGGTAAACCAACTGCAATAAATAAATAAATAAATAAAATAGTAACATTTTCTGTGTGACATGAAGAGAACTGTATAAAAATAACATACTGATCACCAAAGAACTAGACAAACATTGTACCTACATGCTTTGTCTCCTTGCTGCAAGTAATAAAGGTTGCCTTCCTTAAACCTAACGTGCATTGGTCTTTAAAGTTTTTTCCTTTTACAGACCCCATCCATGATTCTCTTTTAAAAATAATAAAGCCCTGAAAGAACGTCTATGTTATAGACAGACCGATATAGACAGGGTACATGTAGATCGTGTAGTGCCTGTAGGTATGTGTGGACGGTTACTTCTGTTACACATCCTGGAACTTTGACAAAGACTGAGTTTAGTTTTTATGCTGACTGCACAGATAAGAACATAGTTTATTGGGCACAGTGGATTGTATGTGCAGGGTTCTATTAGAGTTAAGATGGATTCTTGACCTGAGGCTAACCTGGGTCTGAATAATGCTGTGTCTTTAAAACCTGCTCTGATGAGGAGAGGATTGCATCGTTAATTGTACCATGTGACTTGATATCTTTTAATTGTATGGCTGGTTATCTGTATATAAGGTTTTAAGTGTTTTATTATTTTTTATGGTCTGAAGAAGCGGGTAAGCCATGAAAGCGCTTACCAGTTTGTTTTGTGTACGTTTATTACTGTTACTAAAACTGTTTTTACTCAACTTCAGCCTTCTGGACGTCCGTTTTTGGAATATAGTGTATGATTAGCAATGAGAAGCATATTACCATTGCCGAGGATGGTGCCACAATATGAGCAAAAAACTATTGATTTCAAGAACTGGCTGTCTTTCTAGTGTCATTCTAAGGAGATCCAATACTTGACAGCTGGGGAGGACATGGTTAATAGACCATGTTGTTTTGCCTGTCTCCTCTAGACTTTCAAATGCTGGCTAAATTTTATCTACCCTCACAGTGTTTTTATTAGGCAATGCCAAACTGATAAACCTACCGATATAGCAAAATCAACTCAAATGCACCTCAAAATGTTACTGCTCATTGCCAGGAGTCTAAATAAAAAACTATAGTCCCTCCAAGCCCTCTTCACACTTGAGAATATAGACATCTGTGCAGTTACTGAGACTTGGTTTAAAGTGGCTAACAGTACCCCAGCAGTGCAAGGTTTCTATGCCTTCCATACTTTCAGACCAGTAGCATAACAGATAAGTGCTAAACCTAGAGAAGCCTTGATATACAGCAATAACAAGCATACCTCTAGTGTGGTCAAACAGGATGATATGTTGAAGTTACTCTATGTGCGGATCACCATAGACAAAATCCAGTACAATATCCTAGTCATCTATAGGTCACTTTCCATGTCCCATTAATCTCACAATGCATATCTGGACTTACTGGAAACACTTACCATCCAACCTAAAACCCTGCTTATGGGAGACTTTAATTACCTCCTTGCAGACTGGGAATTCCACACAGCCACAAATCTACAGACACAGAGATTCCTGAACTTTGATGAAATAATGAATACACCTACTACAGGCTCTAAAATACTGAACCTCGTACTCACAAATATGGGAGAACATTGCCCACCCCCAGTGTGTCATCCTCCTTGTTAAAGTCCAACCACAAAAATGTCTTCTTTGAAATCAAATTCAACTCCATAATCTGAGTAAAATCAGTAACAGTTAGAAGCTATTCCAAAGCAAATTACTATTTATTAAGTGATGATTTATCAAAATTCAATGCTCATCCAAGCCCAGATAATATAGCAGCCTATGATGAATTGCTCTCAGAAACTCTGTACAACCATGTTAATGGCTGCATAGAGGCTGTTGTACCTACCAGAAGTAAACCTACAACTAGCCCCAGAAACAAACCGCCCTGTTGACATCTCAAATTAAACAGGATATATAATAAAAGCAAAAAAAAAATACATCAGAAATCAGGAAGGGTAATTCCCATAAAGATACAAACTCTCTCACCAAATTAAATAGACAAATGAGTGGGCTAATTAGGTCAGACAAAGTCAACTTTGAGGTTAAGACAGCCTTTCAGGTGAAGGATAACAATGAGACCTTCTTTAGCTATGTCAGAAACCTCAGGAACAGCACACAGCAATGTGCTGCTGGTGGTTAACGGTGCCACATTCGCTTAGCCTAGTGATATAGTGAACTTGTTAGTTGACAAATTCATTTCCAACTTTACCCCCCTCTCACTCCAATCATCCCCCAAGAAGGACCCTCAAACATAACCTCTCCCACTATAACTATAAAGCATGTACTGGACATGATAACCAAAACCAAAAATGCAGCCTCAATGGGACCTGATAACATCCGGGGATGCACCTTGAATGCTCTAAAATACAATGTACCGCTGGAGTGTCTATTTAACTATGGTCTTAAAACAGTCTTTGTGCCATTAGAATATAGGATTATGATGGTCATCCCCCTTCATAATGGAGGGCCTTCAACAGATCCAAAGGCATGGAAAGAATTATCATGGAAATTATCAACTAGGACATAGGAGACCTCTACACACCTGATCTATACCAGCTTGGCTTTGTCAAAGGAAGATTGTGCTTAATGAACCTTGTGGGCTTCTTTGAAAAGGTCACTAAGGCAATGCATGAGGGGAAATGATGCACACTGTCTACCTAGTCTGGCTAATGCATTTGATAAAATACCCCATTTGATCATTGTCAACAAACTTACGGAACTAGACATAAACCGCTTTATAGTACACTGGATAGGACCACTGGCTGGCTCACTGATAGGACCCAAGAGGTTAGGATAGGTGAGACTACCTCTCCAGTGGAGTCCCTCAGGGCTCTGTGCTAGGTCCACTTCACCTTGGCATTTGCTCTCAAATGTCAAAGCCAATGTCAAAGGCCTCTTGTTATCCAAGTTTGCAGATGACAGCAAACTGGGTTCAGTCACTGAATCCTCCCAAGATAGGGAATTCCCTTCAGAAAGGTCTAACAGAGACAAATGCTTGGTGCTAAAGCCATAGCTTAAAACTCAGTACCAAGGAATGCATTATAGTACCTTTTGGGAAGCTGGCCACTCCAGGAAAGTATGTCATCAACAAACACCCCTAAAAGTTTATTCATTAGTCAGGGAGCAGGGCACCCATGTGGATAGTAACCCAGCTTTTAACTGACATGTCTTCAAGATAATAAGAAAATCCTTCTATATTGCTAATTCCTCCTATATTGCTCAACCTATAAGTAGGGGCATGGCATCTAGGTCCAGAGAGATCATTGTACTACTGTACTTGGCCCTCATCAGACCAAGATAGACTATAATGCCCCCTTCAGTATATACCTGACCAGACATGTGTAGTCACCGGAACATCTGCAAAGGTTCCTTACAAAAAGAATACAGGGAGTAAATACAATGTCCTATGTTGATTGCATCAAGCCCTGTTGTTTTACTCAATATTATACAGACTTCTGAGAGGTGATCTTTGCCTGGTATACAAGGCATCCCTAGACTCTGTTTTGATGAATCTTTTGCACATCCACAAAACACACAGCATCAGAACTACTCAATCAAAAGACCTACATTTTGCTTGCAACATAAATAGGACATGTTGGAGAGGCAGAGATGCTTCTCAGCAAATTCCAATTATCTAGAACAGGCTGTCCATTCATGTGAAGCAGAGTTCCTACCTAACCCTATTTAAACACAACTTGATCAATGGATGGATACTTGGAAATTCACCCCTGGCCTGGCACCTATATCTCAGATGGAGAGAGGCAGTCAGTGAATCACTCCCTATATAAATCTGATTCGTTGGTCACATTTTAGGTTGCACAGTTAGGTTTATAAGGGCCCTAGTGGTTGGTAGCCTAGTTGCATCTGTGAACTTATGAGTATTTATTAAGCTGCATCTGCACAGTGTAAATACAAATTTAAAACATATGCTTTCAAAATTCAGGCAAACACAGTGAATCAGTCTAGTACATTATATCCAGTCTCCTGAATAAAGCTGATGGCTGAACAGTCCTACCGTTTGTTGCTGCTGTTGAATAGCAGAATTGCTAACAATTTCAGATTGTTGATAGTAAGATTTTGATGTTGATCACTTAAGGCCTGTCTATATACAGAGAATGAGCATCCAACTTCAGCACTGGAAACTGGAATCCATACAGCTTTCAGTGTTGGGATCTGTACAAGTTTTCCTAGCCATTACTTATGCAAGTCAAATAAAGACATTGGTAACATTTCTTAGACATTTTAATGAGCAAACTTCCCAGTTTTTCCGAAGCTGAGCTGGGTTATCTAATTTAAAAAAGGGCAGGCAGGTGACATATGACTGAAAGTCATTGTTACTTTGTGGTGTATTACATAGGTTCAAAATTCTGCAGGCCTTTGAGAAAGAAGGAGTATTATCTAAATACTTGTCCAGTTTCTCTACGTTGACCTTAAAAGCAAGCTTTCTCCACAAAGCCTGAAGTTTTTTATTCTCCCAGCCTGAAAGAGACTCTGAAGTAACATCAGCATGTTGCTTGTTAAGACAGCAAGATGTTTGTCCTTAAAATGCATGTTTTTGACAGTTGTGATCAAGTTTGATGAGGTTTCTGAGATGAAAGTCAGCTAAATTTCTAGCTCAGAATACCAGTGATGCATCAAAGTCCATTACTGGCTCTGGGATGTTGCATCATTGTCATCGTCTGTGAAGAAGTCACACAAGTATTGCAGAATTTGCATACGGAACTGTACAACTAGGACTCATGTGTTTCATCTTGTCAGCACTTGCACAGGTGGCAATGCAGTGAGGCTTCTGCTGAGCCCAAGCTCTTCAAAGAAACCTGCATTTTCATATTTTCATTTTGGAGACTGCTGGAAGGTATACATGTTACAAATTCATTATCAGTCTTGAAATGGTAAACCTCTGTCACTAGGAACAATACATGAGCGCAGAAAGGAACATGGATACCATGGCGTCCTACTACTCCATGAAGTGCTTCCTTAAAACTTTTAATTGTGTAGCAAGTACTATCAGTCACAAAGGCAGGTACATTTTGTGGGCTAGAACTGCAGTTTTGCAATCATTTCATCACAGCTTCAGCTGCTATTGAGGGATTCACAGATGGGAGCTCTGTCCAGGTGGCCTTGCATGATTCCTCCTTGGAGTGCAAATATAACACCCAGAATGCAACATGCATTATCTGTGCTTTCATCACATATGACTGCCAGTTGTTTTCCTTGCATAGCAGAGGTGAAAATAGGGTGGAGTGAAGGGGGCAGTTGCCCTGAGTGCAAACTAAGTTGCATAATCTGCACATGCCAGTTGTGTGGGAGTTCAGTACTGGCATTGATTTATTTAACATCAGCTTCATACATAAATAAATGAATGCTAACCCCCCATTTGAAGTCATGGCTGGAGTGCTCTGTCTGTTGTCTTAAGTTTGATATCAGATTTTTTTTTTTTTTTGCTCCTCAGCTTTGAGTTGAATGGGGTTTTTGAAACTCACGCAGGCTGCCAGATAACCTAGGTATGATTCTGCTTTATATCACTGAGAATGTCCTTCTACCTGCATCTCGACAGAGACTCTCAGATCTTTCCTGCCCAACATGACCTGCAGCAATTTTTTGGCGATTCTTTGTTTTCTTGCTAGGTGCAGGAAACATTACTGGTTGAAGTTTGTCAGAATGGTGAAGCAGTGAAACCAGAAAAAGAAGGAAGAAACGAGCAACTGCAGTGTCAGAAGAAAGTACGAGTGTTTTCTTTCCCCGATGCATCCTCAACACATGCTAGATTCCATTCACAATATGTGCATAGTTTGTGTCAAATGTGAATAAACCATCTTTTTTTTTTCAAAGACAATAAGAGAAGCTATCCAGTACAATCACGAGGCTAAAAGTAGATCATGATTACAGGCTGTGGGAGCACAGAAATGTCGTCATAATTATGATGCTGACTTTTGCAAACAGATATGTATTGTAATAACCATGGAAATGCCCCTACATTTTTTTCCAGGATATGCACAGACTTGGAATAGAAACAGATGCCATTACGGCACTGTATCATGTGACATCAGTTCCACAGAGCAGTAGTAGTGCAGTATAGTTCTCATCCTTTAGCAGGGCAGGCAGGCAGAGCAACAGTAAATTAAGTCATGTCTGTCTCATTCTCCAAGAACAACATCCCAGTGCAATTCCATTCTCTAATACGACAGCAACAGTAAAAAAGTACTGCTTCCATCCTCTGGCGGAACAGCAGAAATAGTTCATTTATGGCTTCCATCTTCCAGAGGTATGAGCTAAGGATGGCTTTCGCCAGAAAGTCAACAACAGCAGTAGCTAAATATGACTCCATTCACCTACAGCATGATATGAGTAAAACATAAGCTTCGGCACGCGAGTTCTATCCATAACTGATTCTCCATTGTATGACAAAATAATGTTTTCCCCAAACATAATCCCCTTTCAACAGCTCTTATACACCAAAAGATCTCCTTGAATAAGGTACTTTTATGAAATGAACTATGGTTGATTTTTTTCCTGCAAAAACATTTTATTTCATCTTATTGACTTCAGGACTGCTGATATGCAATAAGGCTGATATTTCCTCACGATTTGATCACCCAGCTTGGTCTGTGGCAGAGGTCTGTTTCAACTGATAATTTACTGTTTCTAACCATGTCTGCAGGCCCACTGGACCACTCGCACAGGTTTTCAAACAACTAGCCACACTAGGAGGTGTAATTTCTTCGGTGTATTTTCACAGACTATGATATGACTACTGTGGAAATTCTATACCAAAATTCTACATTATAATTTACCAACTTGCACAACAGTTACTTAAATTGCTTACAATATAACATAAAACATGACATTTTCCCTTATATTAAATTTATTCAGCTAAAACAACATTAGAAGGGAATTTCAATGTACCATCTATGGACAATCACTGTATAAACTATGACAATAAATTAACGCGTTTTGCATCCAGAACTACTATTCCTCATCTTGTTGTGACATTTATGAATTGAATTGCCCAGTGGCATACTGACAGCAAGCTCCCTAAAATGAGAACAGTAAAATATTTTCAAACCAGAATTCCACAAACTCTACTTTATCAGTTGCTGTAGGAAAGAAGTACATGCTGTAAAAAAGCAGTGCTTCCCCATGACTTTACATCTTCATCCTCAAATGAACATTTTCATATGAGCTGATATGTGCAACTGCATGCTAAGCATCACAATCACACTTGCAAAAAGATGTACATTTCATAGGAGAACCCCTTGCTAGTTTACCTTGCATAACAACATCACAAGCAGGTGATGGAGAATATCATTACAGTAAAGAACTGGGCAAAGTTACTTCAATTCAGAAACATCCTCAATCCCCAACAGTTATAGCTCATCAGAAGCAGGTACATAGGAATGTGCTGAGAAGATCTGGTCAGCAAAATATGACTCTGCGTTTCAATGAAGTTGCTCAGGTTTGCTTCCCATGATTCTGGCCATTTTTCTTGGGAAGCAGGAAAGTCAGGATCTCTACTTTGTGGTGATCCTGATGGATCCCAGGCACCATTTCAGTTTTCATCTTGATTAATCCACTGTCAAGGAGTACGCGTCAACTATTTCTTTGCATCATAACCTTGCAGAGGAAAGGATTGTGGTCCAGCGCTAGCAGATCAAGCAGTTCACTAACAAGAGTACTGCATTTCCACCCCCCTTTGAAGAGTCCTCTTTCATATGATACAAACTTCGTGACAGGCTTGTCCAGCTACCATTTGAGTCTGCTGGATCATTGGTGTTGAAGATTTTTTTTTTTTTTTTTTGGTTAACTGTCTTTATAGTGGGGTTCATTTGTAGGGAATTACATCTGACCTTTCATAAGGACTGGCTGCACAAAAAGTATATTTACAATTGTTGCAGAACCAGTTCATTCACGTGCCTGCTTTCTTTGGTGTGACAGAAACCAAAGGATAAAGAACTCTTCAACTCTCTGGATGTGCATTGCCAACCACAGTTTTTTTTTTCTGAAATGGGCACATGAACATAGGAAGCATGAAGCTGTCTCCTTTCTAGAAAGTGGAGGGGTTGCAGTTGCAAAGTAAGTAGTCGAAGTCAACAGATCTATGTTCGGTCATCGAATGGAAAAGGCATTGAACAGCATGTTTCATCAAACATACTGTTCATAGAGCCATTCAAGTAAAATCACATTACAGTAGGGATCAGAAAATGTACCCTTTCTCCACTGCAGTGTGATCTGGGAATTAGTATATATAATTAGTGGGGGATGTGGTGGGCACAGACCCCCACATGAGGAGTTTAGCTGAATGGCATTTTTGATGTAATGCCATTCGGTGTATTTTCTGTTTGAAGACTGAACATAGACCCAAAGTGAACTACCACCTGCAATGTATATTACCACTAGGCAGCAAGCCTCTCATAAGAAAATGTTGCAGACACAGCAAACTCCAGTAGAGGAGCATCTGCCTTCTGTGCCTGCTTCATGAATGCCTCCTTTGCAGACATTTAAACCACATGCATGTTCTTAACTGCCTGCCCTCACCAAGCATTATTCTCTCACCCCCGACTTGTAGTATCAGGTTTCCTTTTGTAAACCTACACTTCAACTTTCTGCTTTTGACCCTTTTTCCATGGGCTTTACTCTCGCCCCTTCTTACTTGATTGTTACTACTGGAAATCCAGCACAGCCATAGGGCTTAACAGGAAGGGGTATTCAATGTTAAATATAGCAGTCAGGTTTTACGGTACCAGCTGACATGACAGACAGCCTCCTAGATGGGTCACAATGCATATAGATAGTGGGCTTCTCCAGCTAACCACAGCTTTCACAGTTCCTTGTAAGCCATGCAAGCACATATTTGTATATTATTATTATTTTGTTATTTGCAGGACAGTGCTCGATAGTGGTTGTGGATAAATTGACAGGTCATGGAGGTTAGGAGTGCTCATATAATACCACATACCATATGTCAGATTCTCTCTACTAAAACTGCCAAGACCTAATAATGTGAGTTCTGACACACAATAAAAATAAACTGTGATTCAAGTGAAAGAAAATGATAAATTTCGAAACTCACTGTTCTAACTGTTTATAGATGGCTTCCCCTTCTCTTTCCACACATTTTTGGCACTTACATATATGTATATATCGAACTGATAAAAATAATGAATATCTGTAATACTGACTGCTGTTTTCTCAACATATTTTGGTTGACAAAACAGATGTCCATCAGGTGTGTGAGAGCAATAGTCCCCAGGGTTGGGGAATATGCCCTTTCTCCAAGGATTGTGCTGTCTTGGAGAGAGAATAAACTAACTAACTTTGAGGGGCATGATGCCAGGGAATCTTCTTGGGCTAGGCTTATATAGGCTCCAGGGCCATTAGCCTAGTACACACCTATGAACTTATAAATACGCAGCAGAGGATATAGGGTGCAGGAGACTTTTCCTTGGAAAAAAAAATGTTTTTAAATTGTAATGCTCTGAGGTTATTCTTAGGAGTATGTGCAACAGAGTGTCATTGTTAGTGGCATCAGTATTTCAGCTGTTCAGATTAAATCACTAAACAAAGAGAAAGACAGAGAGAGAGAGAAATTTACTAACTCTAATATCATGGTATACCGTATGTTCCCATCTGCGGTGGTGGTGCTGCGGTAGCGCTGTCGCCTCACAGTAAGACGTTGTCCCATTTGATTCTCAGCTAGAGCATCTTCTGTCTGGAGACATGCATGAATGGGTGTACCTTCAGTGAAGGTTGTGCATCAGGGCTGGCAACTCGGCACGTAAAAATCTACTGCCAATCATTAGCGGACCGGGAAAAGCTGAAAGACACAACAACAACCGTATGTTCCCGTATTGTCAGCTTACACAGTTTATACTGGTTGTTTATGACACTCACAAAGCTGTGTTAAGCTACTCCAAGACACTCTATGATAAAGCTTTTTTGTAGACAATATTAACAAAATGATAACTGGGAATAGGTTATAGTGAGGATTTTGGAACCTTGTTGCATGTGCCTCATCCAAAATCAGTAATTTTTTATGTCATCTGTCTGGCCTATTTCTTAAGTAAAAAAATTAACTTCACATCAGTAAACCCATGAGGCTATAAGAACTATAGAAATTCTTAACAATGAATAGACTGCCTGTACCAAAGGCTCTACATCCAAAAAAAACAAAAACATCATATTCATTAATGTAGTATTATAAACTATTTAACATATGAGGGATTAGTTCAAATTTGAAATACTGAAATAAATCAAATTAGTAAGAAATATGCTTAGAAGACTGGAAAGAAGGTAAAAAAATATAAACATAATCTACATATCTAGAATCATTGTCAGAAAGGGACTGTTTTGTTGAGAAGAATGCTCTGTTAACAGCAAAATGGGAAGCTTGGAGTAAAAGCACACCTTTGACTAAATTCAGAACAAAGAATGCCTTGTGTGTAGATGTTTTGAAGTTATATACAGCCTAGGGAGGAGCACTGCTGAGTACTGATGCTTTATTTGTCTCCCAGAGACTGCCACATCTTTAAAATTAGCTTCCAGTTCATGTGAAGCAGAGCACCTCTATGGCACTGTTCAGAAGGAACCTGGACAAGTGCATGGGGCACCATAAATTCATACCAGGGATAGTGCCCACAACCCTCCTGGACATGGGCAGTCATTACTAAATACAATCCTGGGTATCGACTAGAGTATCTATGGTATTACATTGGGTGAAATGGCTAGGCTTGAAATGACCTCTGGATCGATAGACTAGTAACCTCCTATGATGCTGTGATCCTATGTGCAAGCAGATAAATCAGTAATACCTGATACCGAATCAAATGTTATATCAGGGAAAGAAAGGACACAGTACTTGTACCTCATTCTGCCCATCTTCCTTAAAGAGAAGCAGGTTAATACTTTATCTGCGGAAGGAAGAGTTAATGAAACACTAGCACCCTCTGTTTAAAAAAAAAAGCAATTTCTTATAAGGTACCTAGCAAAAATATGTGCAATTTAAAATAGCAAGCTTTGGAATTATTGCAAAACGTGATTGAGCACAGATGGTGTATTTCATCAACCCTCAATAGCAGAATCTGAAGGATATCTAATCTTGTCTTGCAGACCCTACAAAGGAGCATACTTAAGGCATTTTAATTTGTTGACCATGAAAGCTTATTTAACACTTGCACTTCTCAGAGGTGGACCATGAAAACAAAATGGTTAACTGACATGCTGAACTGCAAAGAATATAATCTTGAAGCACTGCTCAACTGACTGTAATCTCTCTTTCAGCTACACATCGTGATACAGCCAATTGAAAAATCAAATTAACCTAGCTATAATATATTGATAACCTCAGAAGACTACACAGTATGAAATGTAACCTACAAACCACTTTTGCTTGTTTATGTAAGTCCACTCAGGATGAAACTCTGTCCTGCATTACTCAAATATGTCTGAGCACCAATAACGGAATGGCCACACTATTCTAACCCAATGGCTACAGGAACACAATGTAATCTATACTAAATACAATGCCAGACCACAAAAGTGAAAACTTTATAGGCAGCTAAAGAAGTGATACAAACAGATTAAATAAGAAAATCTGAATCAGGTATTAGATGAATACTTCATCTGCAGCTCTCAACTCTCCTAGTACACAGAAAAAGTGTTAGTTTAACTGACTTTTACCTCGCCATGTCTAAAAATGTGCCCTAGGAACCACCCTGGTCTGATAGTGCACATATTAGTTTCAAGGTTATGCCACTGAGAGTCCGAGTTCAACAGGTGCTCTAGATTGCAGAATATCAACTGAGTGGTGTAAATTTGAGCAGCCAAGATTCAATTATCCCACAGGGAGAGACTTAGTATTGTAGTTGGATGACAGATGTTACTGCAGCACAGCTGGTAGCAGATCTGTCTACTTCCAGGTGAGGTCTGAGGACATTCCTGAGAACAATGGCACCTGAATGAAGAAAAGGGAAGTTCTGCCCTTGTAGGTTTACCATCCTCCAGATGGAACATTAAGTCTAGCCCTCTTCTGTAATGTGCATACATCAGCATGTGCACATATATGTCCATGGAGCATGCCAGTGCAACACTAAAATCATTAAGTAAAGGTTGTATGAATCACACCTCATTCATTTTTTATTTCATAATATCTCAGGCAACAATGTACCCAACTGGCTATGATGTAGACTCACATGTGTAGCAGCCATCTCCATTTCAAGAAATCACCTGAAACTGGTAAAAATGTAGCAGGTAATAGAGAAGCTTTTCATTAGGTAGGATCAAGTGAGTATAATACTGGCAGAAAATGGACAAGTGATTATGCATATGCATGAAGATATGTTCAAACACTTTTATGTTTTAAAATAATTTGGCTTTGTGATTTTTTGGGCCAAAAATAACTAATTCTAAAGATACAGTTTTCAGACACAGACAGTAATGTATATAGCTTTTACAAAGGCAAGAGCAAAAAATTTAACAATCACAGAGTTATAAATGACTATTTCAATGATTACATACAACACATTTCATCTGTAACTATTATTAAAAAAGCATATTAAAAGAGAATTTTGTAAACAGTATAAGTGATCAAGTTAATGCCAATATAAAGCAACTTTATGTCATTAGAAAGGGACAATATAAAACAAATATAAAGTGATTTTTTTGTTATCTGGTAGTTTTCTGTTAAGTGGTTTCCTTCACCGTGGATAGATGGCATGATTCCATCTACCTCCATTTGCCTACGGTCTGACTCTGAGCAAGTCATATAAGCTGACAGTACTTCAAGGTTTCCCTAAAATGGGGAGTTTGTGTTCAGTGGACTTACCAGTTAACCAATGCATTAAAAATATGAACAAAATAAAAACAAAACAATTTTCCTGTGGAAGTGCAAAGAACTTTGTGTAGAAATATGCCACGTAATTTGTGGTTGTTTAAAAAAATGAAAGTAACAATTGTGTTTGAAAGGAAAACTGACAGTATTAAGTGCATTTGTTGGTTCTGAAACAATTACTATGTGTTAATCTGTGAAAAAGTGTGTATCTACTCAGATTTTAGGTGCTTACTGACCATTAATCCTTGTCCTCTGTCAGTGTCCATTCATTACCTGAGTGCATGCGCACAAAGAAAGAAGCACGTTTTTGACAGTTCACTCCACTTGGCTATCTGCTGGAGCAATAGATGCCAGCAGATGGATATTATCCAGGCAGCCAAAACGGGCTTTTCATATATGCCCTAACTTCACATACTGCAGCAGATGACATGACCAGCTGCAACATCTGGTTCCAAGCATGCATGCTTCTATTCATGCTGATTTTTGTCTAAAACATACACTGGCTGATAACTACATACATTTTGTGGCCCTTAGTGTTGCCTATCTCCAATCAATGTCATAAAAGCAGTAAGCCTTGCTGCTTTTCTCCACCAGGTTGGGTGAATCAGAGTAAGCCAGTCATTACCTCCTTTCCCTGGGAAGCATCTCTATTGCCTTGGTCACTGAACAAGACCTGGTGATCAGGAACACTCTCACAGCATCATCTCTTTGTGCCACAGTGTTAGCAACTTAGGTACTGACTTGGTAGTGGCAGGAAAGCAAAACAGTAAAATCAAATGCATGTGGCTGAACACTGATGTAACTTTAAAATGGCTGGGCATGTTAACTATGTTAATACTTTGAAAGGCACCATGGGAAAATGGCAATTTATTCTGAGAGAAGAACATCGTTTTATGTAGCCTACATCCTTCTGATTGACAAAAGATCTAATGTAGTAATTATAAGGGGTGCCAAAATATAAAGGCCATTGCTGATTTCAGTAGCAGCAATTAAACCATCTGTCAGGATGACTGTATTGTGTTTACAAATGCATTTGAAACTAAAGTCTTTGTTAGATGCAGAAATATTTAGGCGCTATAAAAGAAATCCAGGTAGACACATCATCATTCTGGAGTAGATCATGGCAAAGCTACATACACAAGCTGAAAATTGTTAGTTGGAACAAAGGCTGCCAGATGTATTGATAAAGACTTGTGCATGTTTCATGTGTTCTATAAAATTTAAACGAGACTGCTCTCTAAGGAAAATGTGATGCTTTTTGAAATATTAAATAAAGAAACAACATCTATCGAAGCAGTAACTAAGACATATTAAAATTACCCCAAGAGATAATTACTGGGTGTGTTATTAACAACATATCTTCTGGTTCTCAGAAAAGATCAACAATGTTTGTGATGTGGCAAGATATCATGTAACACTGATACATGTCACTTTAAAGTTAAAATAAGTAAATACTATAATAAGGGCCATCGTGAGAGAACTCAAAATCACGAAAACATTTTTTAAGCAGTTTCAGATAGGATTGGGGAAATTTCTGTGGGAACCCAGAAAAACGAGAATATCATATGAGAAACTGATGGCTCCTAAAACTAGGGGGGGGGTTGGATTTACCGGATTTTGAGATGTATTATATAGTGATTCAGGCCAATAGGATTTTAAGGGTGTCTTACTTGGACAGTAATAGTAGAAAATGGATACCCAAATGGGTGCTTCTAACTTGTAAACATATAAAAGGAGCGGGAATTAACGTTAAAGCTGTACCATTTTTAAATAATCGAACACTGAGCAAATATGATTTAATGGAGCACATTAAGATATGGGCAATGGCAATTCAAACTTTGTTTGGCTCTTTAAACTTATTAAAATATATGATGATGTTTCAACCGTTTCATGGGAATCCTAACATGACTATTAGTAGTCAATTGATAGATTTAAAGAAATTTCCCCTTATTAAGGATTTAACTGTGATTGATTTATACCCCTTCTTAGGAGTAGCGGTACATGATATCTTAAAAGAGATGAATCTTCCCATTTCTTATTTAATTATAATGAGGCAGATAAAAGATCTTGCCATAAATTATTTTAATAGCTCCGAAATCAAAGAAGAGGAACTAGTTATTTCTCGCAATATGTGGGAAGCATTGCAACAAAATAGAAAATATATATCCTCAGCGTATAAAATGATAAAAGAGAGGAAATATAATAATCATATTCTTTTATTGAAATACTGGAAAGAGAAATTGGTATCCCTAGATGATAGTAAGATAGCAGAGGCATTTAACTTAACATTGAAATCAGTATCCCTTCAAAAACTGGTCTTTACTCAACTGATGATATTTAACAATGCGTATTATACCCATCTCACTCTTCACAAATTTGATTAAAAAAATTCACCTAAATGTCCACAGTGTTTAGATCAGACAGCGGACGTGCTACACATGTTCTGGAGTTGCAAGTGCATTTATAAATTGTGGAACTCATTAAAATTGCAGTTACAAAAAATGGGTTACCAAAACTCAACACTCACCTGGGAATTTTTGATTCCACACATCCCACCGGAGAATTTAGACAAATCAAAGAGGATCGTAATTATGAATATCAGTTTATTAATGAAATTATATATAGCCACAAATTGGTTGAACCCAGCACAGACATCGTGGCAAAAATTCAGGCTGTTAGCGATCAAGCATATTTTAGTGCATAAATTATTAATTAGTAACAACAAGAAAAGTATAAATAGTATAAAAATTTGGGGGCAAATCTTTAACATTATATTGGCTTAGAGGTTCCTATCCACTTTCTTTTAGGACATACAGTAAGTGAACAAACACAATCTTAGATTGGATAGAAGATGTAGAAACAATACAGATGGTTGGCTTGAGTTTGTTTTTAATTTTCTCTGATAGATGTTTTCGTTTTTATTTATTTATTTATTCATTTTCCTTTACTTGATTAATACGATATCTATTGTTAATGTATGATGTGGATATGTGAAATGGAACTAAACATTGGAAGCAATTTTGTACATAATGTAAATAGTGTGTAAATTGTATTATGGTTTTGAAAAACAATAAAAATGATTATCGAAAAAAAAAAAGAAAGGAGTCATCACAATGATCTAGGGAGATTCCTTCTGAATCCTCAGGAGGACCCCAGATATGAGTAGAAAGGGTAGAAAAGCATACAGGAACATTCTTGTCCAAGGAAAAGAAAAGGCATCTGTTTTCCAGACGTTCATGTATAAAGTCCTAGAGCAGAATTTTGCCAGCTGATTGTTCAGACAGGTGGCAAAAAATTTTACTGGAAAAACTCCCCACAGATGGGTCAAATCTTGGAAGACCCTCTAATCTATTTTTCATTTGTAAGGGTCTTCCTTTGTCCTGCTCACCTTGACTGCCACAGTTTTGTTCTGATGGAATGTAGAATATCTGCAACTTTGCTATAAAGCTATATATGAAGCTGACGTGGCTAGTCTGCATAGGGGGTAAGACCTGGCTCCCCCCTTGCTTGTTTATGTATCACATCACTGTGGTATTGTCTGTAACAACTTGAAGAGGACCTGGTGACCAAAAGTGCTCCACTCCCCTACTCATGCCTTACCTACCTAACCACACTCACCTACATACCCTTACCTCCCCCCCCCCCTTCTGCTCACCCCCCCTACTGCTCCAGGCTAAAGGTTACATAACCTTACCCCAGAAATAGTCAATAGTGACCTTTGTCTTTCTTTTGTTTCTTTTTCAGCTTGCTAGATCTAATAAGCAAGCCTCTAACTGCGTGGAACTCACAATATAGTCCTCTGCAAAAGTACCTCCTGCAACCCTGGACCAAGGAATCAACTAATTTACCAGAATTACAGCCGTAACATCTCTTAACATTAGTGTATGTAATGCAGCAGTGGTCTTATTGCATTAACTGCATATAACCTAGTTTACCTTTGTACTAGCGCTCCCCATTAGCATGCACACTCACAGGGACACCCCATATTGCCTTGGCCATTTTCTGCCTATACTTCCAGCTGTTCACCATTAGGTGGCAGCAGATACGCATACCTCCCAAAGTAAACAAACCCTCCCATTCTACCGCTCCTGTCTGATTCAAAAGGACCTAGCAGTTCCTCTCCCCATACTAATGGTCCAACGTTTGAGCCTGTAAGTGGATTCTAACACCCCTGCTAAAAAACTTAAATGGACTGCAGACCATACGATCCCACCTAACCTTCACTCTCTGAAGCAGCAGAGTCCCACCCAAAGTTAATTTGTGACTACATACTCACTGATAGTTTCTCGATCACCTCTCTGGGGCTCTACCAGCTCCATTCGCCCTGAGGGCTCACTCTGCTCCCCTACCCTGCCCCCATTTCCCACCCATCCCCACCAACTGTACATTTACAGATCCCCTGTCTCCTCCCACAACCTCCACTCAGGCAATCAACACCTCAATCCCCTCCACACTATAAAGAACCATAAGTAACTTAATACAGGCCTCCCTCTCCAAAATAATGTCCCCCAACTCTTTACATCGAACATTCCTATTATCCCTACTAATCTGTCTCATTTGCCTCACTTTCATTACACAACTACCACATACCTTTCGCACCCCACCCTCACAACCTAATAATGCCAACCAGATTGCCTTTACACCACCCTTCCCTTCCATAACTGACAAACTTTATTCCTCAAACACAACCTTGTTATCCAAACCCAAAGTTCTTCCTACACCTTACTCTCTACCTTCTCACCTCCAAACTCACAAAAAAAAACACACACCCTTACAAAGTCCAAACTCCCCTTCCTCTCTCAGCTGCCTAACACACATCCTCCATCAAATCTCCCTCTCACTCTCCGGCAACATACACCCCATCCCCAGACTGAATACCAAAGCAGAAACCTCTAACACCCCTCTCACTCAACCCCCCCCCACCCAAATCCCTATGTCTCATCACATTCAATGCCCAAAGCCTTCAAAATAAAATTCCCTACCTCCATGCCTGGCTGTCCTACAACCACCCTGACAAAACTGCCATTACTGAAACCTGGTTTAAACCCTTTATAAAAGACAATGGAATTCTTCCCCCAGCTACCAAATTATTCACAACGATAGACTCCACAAGAAAGGTGGTGGTGTAGCTATTATTCACAGCACCTCTCTTACCATTACCCCTTACACCAACAAGATTCCAAATTTTGCCAATGCTGAAATCACAATTGGGCTACTAAAAATCAACAACCACAAGTCCATATGCATAGGTGCCCTCTATATTCTCCCAGGGAAAAACATCGAAAGACTTGAAGACATCCTCTCCTGGTTTTCCTCCACCATCAAAACTTAAACCTATATTCTTGGTGATATGAACATTAACTGGCCCTCAATCAGCTCTCAGACCCATCTAACACCATCAACCTACTCAACTTCTCCCAACTAGTAAACTCTCCCACCAGACCAAACAAAGATGGTTCCTCAGGCAACATCATTTATTGGATCTTAACTTCCCACCCCAACCTCATCTCACGAGCTAGAACCCTCCCAGACCCTCTCATTGACCACCTCCCAGCCTTCCCTAACTGTCTCACCTCTCCCTTTCGAAAGCAACACCACTCTATCCAAACCCACAACCTCTCTTCATTCAATCCCCACATATTCTATGAATATCTAAAGCACACTGACTGGTCCCCACTAAAAATCTTACCCCTTGACAATGCAGTAACCTACTTTAATGAGTCATTCCTAAAAATTCTTAAACCAAGCCCTCCTAAGAACCAAGCACATAAAATCCAATCCCTCCCCATGGCTCTCTAAGGAAACTAAACTAAAAATGCAGCTAAGGGACAAAAAATGGAAACAATACCAGAAAAACAAATAACCCAACTCCCTACTAAAAGTTAAACAATTACAAAACTCCATAAGAAAACTTAAAACAAAAGATTGCAAAGCCTACTACTACAAAATCCATCTGAGCACCCATCTAATCCAAAAAAATGTTGGGACTCCACCCCCCCCTCCTACACCCGGGAAATAAAGAAAACCCCTGCCCCAACTCCAACCTCACAAACATTGAAACTGCCACTCACTCAGTTCAACACCTTCTTTGTGGAATGCATAGCTAATCTCACCTTCACCTTCCCCTACTTCCCCTCCACCAAAACCTTCCAACCCCCCTCATCCTCCCACCCACACCTCTCCCACCCCTACTTTCAAACTAAAACCCATCCCCACAAATAAAATAAAACTGCTACTCCTCAAACTCAAACCCTGCCACAATGCACCCGATAACTTACCACCAGCCTTCCTCAAACTATCGGCAGACAGCATAGCCTTTCCCATTTCCATCTTAATAAATAGATACATCCAGGAATCCTATGTCCCATCTATCTGGTGCCAAGCTTACATCATCCCATTCCATAAGGGTGGCAAAACCACTGACACCACAAATTTCAGACCTATTGCCATCCTCTCCCACCTTTCCAAAAAATTAGAAAAAAGCTATTCACTCACAACTAATGCCATACCTCACACAAAACAATCTGCTTACCCTCACTCAACACAGCTTCCACTCTGGTCACAGTACTATGACTGCTCTCCTTTCCTTTCTTGAAACTATTAACCTAGCATGGGACTCTGGTAAACATCTCTACCTTGTTTCTTGACCTGTCTAAAGCTTATGATGCCATCTCCCACCCCCACTCCTATCTCAACTCTCCTCTCTCTGCCTCTCTTCCCTGCACCATAGCCTGATTCTCCAGCTACCTCTCTGAATGTCAACAGGCTGTACAATGGAAAACCTTAAACTCTCCCTTCCTACCAATCCCCACCGGAATACCCCAAGGTTCTGTACTTGGACCCCTCCTCTTCAATATATTTATCAACAGCTTCCACCACACCATCCCTGAATCCACCCTCATACAGTACACAGATGACTCAATAATCATCTACTCAGCTTACTCCCCCTCTGAACTTCTCTTAAAAACTCAATCTGCCTTCTCTAAAACTGAAACCTGGATGCAAAACAACCACTTGGCCCTAAAAACTACCAAAACTGAACTGATGATCTTCACACCTTCAAAAAAAAATCCATTGACAAACTCTTTTTCCATACTCAGCCAAACCAACACCCGACTCAAAAAAAAGATGAAAAACTAAAATTCGACATCCATATCCAATCCACCATAAAAACAATCACCAAAACTAGGACTCTTATACAGACATAACTGCTACCTCAGCCCCTCCACCAGACAAACCTTAGCCTCCTCCTACCTTCTACCCACTATTTTGTATGATGCACCTCTGTTATCCAATCTCCAGCTTGACCTGCAAGCCAAACTTGAGTCCTACTACCATAAAATAACCAAGTTGACTACCAATTCTAAATACTGTACCCACTACTGCCAATCCCTCCTCACCATGCAATGGCTCAAACTCCCCAACTACTTAAAATTCCTTCAGCTCACCAATGGCCACAAACTCATCTTCAAACCCTCCAACTGCCCTTCTCTCACTACAGCCCTTACCCCCTACACTCCTAACCACCCTCTCATATCTGGAAACCAAAACCTCCTACAAATCTACAAACCCTCATATCCCCCTGGCCAGCATCTACTATCCTGCACCATAGCTAAACTATGGAACTCCTCCCTCCCCCTTCACAATATTTCTAATCATTCCAACTTTAAATCTCACTTGTACTCACACCAGTCCTCAAAATGGGCATGTCTATGCTGTGCTCCTACATAAGCCCCCCATACCCTCTCATTTCTACCAGTTACTCTCCACACACAGTACTGGACAATTCTCCTACTGCACTTTGGATAACCGTATCTGATGGAACTCATGTCATTATATCAAATGAACTCATTTCTGTAAATTCAACCACCCACATCAACATTCCATTACTCATATTTCTTCTCTAAAGACCACTTTATTACCCACTCTGTACTATGCTATCAGCCTATCCTAACATTTAAATTATACTGCTCTACTTATTTTTTATGCTGCATTATGCAGTTCTTTGTATGTAAGTATGTAATTATAATGATTTTTTGATTAATTATGATGAATGTTTCTGTCTGTAACATGTTGTTGGAGCTTTTCTCCCCGAGTCTCCACTGAAAACAGCCTCTTCTTGACCCAGTGGACTTCCCCAGTCATCAAACTGAAAATAAAAATAAATAAATAAATAAAAGAAAGATGAGAAGACCTCTCAGCTGTACTGAATACCTCATTATTTACCAGTTTTGAGGTGAAAATATTGGGGTCCACGAATTCCCAATTGGCCCCTTTAATTTCCAGATTTCCCGGTCTTTGTGCATGTGTGTGTGTGTGTGTGTGTGTGTGTGTGTGTCTGAATTTTTGCTGATGTCATCACTTGCAGGGCATACGTGATGCTATCAGCATTGTGAGCAGGCTGCCAGCCTGTCAGAATACAACTGGTATGAAGTTGTATATGCTGTATACATTTCTTTCAAGCACTCAAATACTACTAAAAGCATACAGAGATGGACTCTGGAGTGTTCACTTTTTAAAATGCAGTGCTTATAGAGCCAAAGAGTGAGAGTCAGAAATGTAACAGAGTTTGAAGCTGCATTGAATAAACACTTCAGATGAATGTTGTAAATGGCTAAATAATCAGGTAAACATCTTGTATGTTAATCAGACTTCATCTTTTACATAAGTTGAAATGTGAGTGAATGATGTGTGTATTCATCCTTAATGTGATACTGAGAGATATGACTTTTAGTAGGGTTTTGGGCGCAGTTTCTACCTTTAATGTGTAGTTTTGTGTGTGTTCATGTTCATAGTCCCTTTGTGAACACCGATCATTTGAGCAGAACGTCTTATAGAATATCTGCTGAGATAACTTTAGTGCAGTCATGTCCGCACTGGATAAATCTTAGTATGTGTTTCAGGCATATGTGGTGCCATTATAACTTAGCAAGATGACAGGAGTGGTACATGATGTCTTTTCATTCTGTTTTTGGGTACTGTACGGTTATACCAAAAATAATACACAAATTCTGAAATATATTGTTACATGGTACGTGGTGCTGCAGAGAAAACTGAAGTTTTTTTTGCCAAAGTGTTTGGGTCTTATTTCCCCTTCTTTCAGAACTCTTCCAAGACCCAGATCAGTTGCAGGGAAACGAGAGTTTAAAGAGGACAAGAAAAGCTGAGGGAAGCAATTCGCTGGTAATGGGAGGGCAACAGTGGCAGAAAGCTGCAATATGTCCTGTTAATGTTCAGCCCAATTAATTGAACTCTAAACGAGCTACCTCCTGTGTCATGAATACATTAGTGCCTCTGATGAGGTTGTCTTAGGGGACTCTGGGACTACGCTACCCAGTGTCATCACAAATTACCAAGAGAAATTGCTTGCAGCTCACAATCACATCTGCTGTTGGGTTTGGCAAGACCTAATGCTCTAAGACTTTTTGTTCTTACTCTTTGCTTTGATTTTTTTTTTAATTGCAGTTGGCTGCATTTTTTACTTTTGAGAGATAGCATGCAGTCAGAGCTGAGCTTGCTTTTCCTAGTAAAGAAGTGTTGATTAGTCTTATGGTACACTAAGGTGGTCTTATGGTGCTCTAAGGTGGTACTTTTCTGATGGCAAAAACTTGAGTCTGCGGCCATACAAGAACGAGATGCTTCAGGATTTAAGCACCACCGATGTCTTCTTTTCACCTTGTTCACAGTACAGAAGTTTACGTTTGTATCAAGAGTTGACATTTCTAGCAACGCATGCAGTGAAGTGAAGGCGTTTGCACAGACATGCGTTTACATTTATGTTGCAGTTAACTTTTTAGTTTGTGAATCAGTGTCTGTCACTGTTGTAAGCTTTGTCTGCTCCTGTGCAATGTGCTTGGTCTAATAAAGGTGCTTTTGCTGGGTTGTGATTGATGTCTGAAGTAAGCTATTTTAAAACGTGCAATAATTTAAGATGAATTGTTTGCATTCTTACCCAAACAACAGCATTTTTGAAGCCCCCACCCTACCATTATCACACCCTTTAGGCTCCTTGTGCACTTTTACAATATAAAATTACTTTTTGCTTGAACATTTAACGTACTAAATCTAAATAGATTACAACATGTTCATCAGCTTACACAAGTTACACACCATGAGCCTGTCTTTTTTTGAGGGAGGGGGGGCTATATCCTGTTTATTAATAAGTAAACATTTCTAAATTTTTTTATGTTCAGAAAACTTTACTTTCTCCTATTTATCCTGAAGTCAGGACACTAACAATAATGCTTAACAGTGCGTGAGCACATCTACTGTATGAGGAAATGTGGTTAAATTCTGTCTTACATGCTGGTTTTGGAATAAAACTATGGTATACTTAGTTGCAGCCTGCTTACCATTTTGGTTTTGGATGGTCCCATTTTACTTGCTTACTTCTTTTGTATTTTTAATCAGTTTCCATTCCTTTGTCCTGCACAGACATAGCGCCAGCACATCTTAATCCAATACCATAGAAGCGCTTTATGTTATTATTGTAAAATAAATAAGTAAATAAATAAATACATATTGTTAATGATCCTTAATGATCCTTAATGTATGAAGAGTTCAAAATCAGGTAGCTCATGTAGTCTAAATAGAACGCTGCCACAAATTATGTAATACATAGTTCAGTAGTCGTGTCGTGTGTAATAACTTGTATTTAGTGCAATAAGAGATAGATGCTTTGAAGCTTACTGTATTAGATTAGTTTTGCTTTATATTATGAAATAATGTTCAATACATCTAAATATATGGTAATATCTGAAGTAGTATAGCTTCATGGTCATTTTTCTTTTGAACCTCGTTACCTTACAGTAATAATTTGCACACTTCTGGTTACATTAACTTCTTTGAGTAGAATGACAATTGCTTATACTGTGTACTCTACCTTGAAAATTGTGGTCCTTTGGAAGTGTATTTGTGGAAGTCCAGTTTTCATGCTGATAGCACTGCCACAATAATTTATTTTACTATTTATTTTGCGTTATGGCATTCGTGGGTACATGTTCTCCTTCTTCTTCTTCTTCTTTCGGCTTTGCCCGGTTAGGGGTCGCCACAGCGGATCACCTGTCCGCTCATGATTGGCAGTGGAGTTTTACAGTGTCGAGTTGCCAGCCCGGCGCCCAACCTTCCACAGAAGGCACACACATGCACACACTCACACCTAGGGTCAATTTAGAGTGTCCAATCCACCTACAGCATGTCTTTGGGATGTGGGAGGAAACCGGAGCACCCGGAGGAAACCCACGCAACCACAGGGAGGACATGCGGACTCCGCACAGAAGGCACCCCAGCCGAGGATCGAACCAGAGAACCTCTTGCTGTGAGGCAGGGTACATGTTCTCCTTACTAAGGTAAAAAAATTATATATATATTAGTAGAATTTGGCTATCCATTTGTGTCTAGCTTTAAATTTTAAAATGAAGGTATAATATCATTTGACTTTTGATGATTTATGCCTTTATGTATAAAGCAGTGTGCCTGGTATTCATCAGTGGTAATGGGTTGCCTTTTCAGAAACTTTTGTCATGGTTTACTGCTCTGCAAGCATCAAATCTTCATTTGAAAAAAAAAAGTGAGGGTTACACCTGCAAAGGAAAGAAAGTTTTCCATGAACATTTGTATTCAAATGGGAAATTAATTCTGGAACATAGTCTGATCAAGTTTTTGGTTTATGTGTAGGCATTACAGGAGCTTCCACAGCATATAAAATAGTGAATGGTACATTTATTTATTTAAAATGATGTATCCATTTGTTTATGTAAATAAATAAATTAACCATAGTAACTAGGGCAGACATACTGAATTAATGCGTGATGCCTGTATCTGATTATTCTGTAGCCTCAGTATGGTCCAGTGAAATGAGTGAGCAGATCAGAAATAGATAAAATACAGTACTGACAACTTTACAATGAGTTATTCATACAGAACTTTTGTAATGTTTACAGTAAAGTATCAGTGGAGATCTGCAGAGTATATAGACAGATATGATTTTGGATAAGAAGTAGAACTTTTGGTCTGGAACATTTATTGTCTATAAAAACCTGTCTACATTCCTTGTTCTGTTTGGCCAATGAAAGGTAACAAAACTCAAATTTCTAGTCTCCTATAGACACTCACATCTTCAACAACACAGCACAGCACAACATGCATCAGCTGGTCCAACTCTAATAAGTCTGAAGGTTTTCTTTTCAATATACCAATGCATGGTACCTTATGCCAAAGAACACTTAAAATGCATTAAACAATGATACTTGAAATGCTGTGCAGTCTGTATACATATACAAGACAAAGTATGCATTTTATCTTAAAAAGCATAAGCAAAGTATAACTAGTAAAACATTTTAGTAAATGAATACTTAAGAAGTGCAACAGTACATTACAATTAATTGTTTATAGATGGCATCTACAGTTAAAATGCACGACTGGCAAGTTTGCAGATTATTAGCTTTGTTACATTCTTGTCTTTCAACATAATCAGTTGTATGTTCCTTTGTAAGACATACATTGTTAAATATTCAGTTATATTGGTATACGCTGGTTTGGGGGTTTTATTTAAGTTATATTGGTTTACTTTAAACATTTCATTATTTTACTTACATTCATGATATGTGTCTACTTGCATATGTTTCTACTTGTGCCTGCTTTGCTCTCCCACTGTATATTTCATTTCTGCATTCTAAAAATGTTTCTGTACATTTCAGTCAACCAGACTCACATAAAAACTGTTAGCGTAATTTGGATATTAGTGGAAATAATGGTTTTCATAAGGTTCAGTTTTATGTCGGTGTGTCAGTCAGCATCCAATCAACATTGGGGTGCTGTGCAAGAAAATTGTAGGAATTTTGTGTTAATATAGTAATCTAGGATTTCATCTGCAGTCAAAGCAGGATGAAAAGATATTTTGCCATAAAAAGCAATATGTCACAAACAATTGGTACCTCTTCCCACCTTGCTTAGTCTTATGACATTAAACGTATAATACTACTGCCATTTATTTTTTAAACTTTGTACATTTTGAACTACTATGTTAAATAGGTCTAGTCAGTGTCTGTGTTACTTTTTTCTTCTTTAACTGACGTTCAATGTTTACTTGTCCTAGTGTTAACATTTAAATTAACTTTCTGTTTGAGCATCATTCGGAAGTTTGTTTTGTCTCAGGAAAACATTCTTTTCTAGTCTACCCCACTGACAGATCAGCATCTGTCATGCATTCGAATGACCAGGGTATAGGGGCTTATAAAGGTGGGAGTACTTGTTTGTCATATGTGTGGACGAGGCATTTGCTCTTGTTCCATAGAATGTAAGTATATTAGACACTATTAAGGGCTCTTTACATTTGTATAGGAATATGATTTTCGGCTAAGTGGTTTTCACAAGTTTGTATGAATTTAAGAACATCACAGTTGTCATTTCTCTGATTTCTTTCATTCTCTACAGCATTAAGTTAAGTTAAGTTTTTTTTCTCACCAGTATTTGGACAAAGTGAACATGGCATCTGTTTATGAGCAGGCAGTTTTATTTATACAGCTTTGCAGTTTACCTTTTGTAAGTCACATAAGATGGCTGGTTATATAAGAGTTGGCGTGTCATGATGTTTGCAGTTTCCAGCATCTACATAATGTTGTCTATGTCTCCACCATACTGCTTAGCGCAAGAAATATGGGCATAGCCAAAATAATGGGGGGAAGGCAAAGGCCTAAAATAGGGGCAGAGTTTGAATATTGCTCTTGTAAACTTAGAAAGTTAATAGAATAACAGGTTTTGCATCAGTGTGGATTTTTTGAAAGATAACAAGTCTGAAACTCAAATGTGTTTCACTATTTAGAGACTTCAGTCCTCAGTGAGTTGCCAGAAAACCACAAATGTTATGAGGAGTAAACAAAAAGTATGAGATAAAAATCTGGACATTCTGCAAAAATCTGGACAGTTGAAAGGTATGGTCTCCACTAGGATGTACATCAGGGATGGAGTGGTTTGTTATACACAACAGTGCTGTATAACAATTGGGAAAGGCTTGCTACAATTCTGAAATACAAAACATAAGGTATACACAAATATAGTGAGCTCTTATATACTGACTGGTAATGTTTAATGGATGAGAGAGGGGAATCAAATTAGTGCACCAGAGCTATTTCCTGCTTTTTCTCCCCATAGCAAGTCTTCAACACAGTCAGTTGTTTGCTTTACTAACAGAAAACACAGAAACTACCTAGTTTCAGTGCCTGGTCAGAAAGGTCCTATTCATTGAACGTACCCCTCAAGCAACGTTAAGCATCAGTACCTGATGGGTTTCCTGCATACCACAGCACTACTTGAAGAATCAACATGAATTACAGTTGATAGACACCTGTCATCACACATTGAAATCAATAGTACTAGGAACTCACATTCAGGATATTATGGACGTTGTCTGAATACATTATAATCATGCCATAACATAACCATGGTATACAAAATCAACTTAATTCAGGGGGGGTACACTTGGTATTTTATTATTAACCCAAATAAGCAAGCAAAGGAATACAGTTCCGTGATCAGTGTTAAGAATTATGTTTTCTTGCTCTGCTAGATCATTCCAGTAAATATTACAAGTACTTTATTTATACCATTTATTATGCTTAACTAGATATTCTTAGTTATGTTTTATATTTAACATCTAAGGTTTACATTTCCGAATCTTAATCTTTTGCTTTTTTGTGTTTCATAATCATATTTTGGTTGTCTGTTCTTCAGTTTGCGTTTAAAAGTTGGTATCCCACAATTCCATTGGAGTGAGCAGGGTTACATAATTATGCATGCAAGGGAGCCCGCAGGATTTTTTGCAGGGGGGTGCAAACCCAGAGCCCCACCCACATAGCTCTCCCCGCCCCCTGCCAACACAGCCCCGCCCAAGTCCACCCACCCCAAGCCCCGCCCACACAGCCATTCCATTGTCCCATTACTTGGCTATTTCTTCCCATTTGCCGTAGACACTGTTCAAATCTGTGTGCATACTGTTTTATGCTTTAGTTCTACAATGATTATAGGCAGTTGGATTTAATTTACAACTTTTATTTCAAACATTATAGCCCAAACACTGAGACATTTACTAAACCTAAACAAAGCAATAGTCTTACAATGAAAACAGACTTGGCATTAAAGGTTCTCTACTTTTGAAACTCACATTCAATGAAACAGCATTGAAACCCACATTCAAAGAAAATGCATCTGGCCAGGGCAGGTTATTTACCTTTGAACTGTTTTCAAACAATAGGCTCCTTGCACACTGTTAGGGCCATGCAAAAGTTTTGATTTACCTGATTGTATTAATTATAATATATAATTGAATTATATCCCTTAAGTAAAAGTAATCTGAATAATTCCACATTAAAGATATATGAAACTAATGAAGATGTTGCTGCTAGAAAACAACTGTATATTTCAGTGTTTCATCTACAAATTCAGTGCCTGCTGCCATCAAATAATAAAATTGCCTATGTTAAATTAAAAAAATGGTAAGCTGGTATATTGCAATAGAAAATGGATGGCAAGCTGAAAAACAGGTTCATAGTTATTAGGCATCTCATCCAAAGGAGGACATCCTCAGGACTGCAGCATACAGATGTACATGCTGTAGGAATAGAACCTCAAGCCTCTCCATTAAGATGCAAGTATTCTACTTGTGGTGCTACTAACATAGCTTTAAAACTTTATACCACAAGAGAGATACTATTTGCTAAACAAAACAGTTGCACATTGTAAATAGAATTGGCATGAGCAGCAGTGAACTTAGCTTCCCTTAAAACTCACAGTTCCTTGAAAATAAATTCCACCTGCAAACTCTAACTTGGGCATTTCACTTTCTCTATCCCTCACAAACATACCATACCCCCAAGGCCTCAACCTTAGTGCAAGAAATCTGGACAAAGCCTAAAATAAATAGGGACAGATTATAAATATGGCTCTCATAAACTTAGAAAATTGCAAGAGTAACAAGGATTTGTGTTAGTATGCATTTTTCTAAATGATATGACATCTAAAACTGAAATGTCTCATTATTTTGCGACTTCAATCCTTTTTAGGAGGAATATGGGGCAAAAATCTGGACATTCTGCAAAAACCTGGACAGCTGAGGGGTATGCTACCTCCCTCATACACACACACACACACAAAATAATTCTGGTCAGACTTGAATTAGTTCTGGGAAGGTTGCACTGAACGGCACCGTGCTTGATCTGAAGTGGGTGAAATCCTGGTAGCCAGTGATAACTGAACTGCAGCTCAGCAATGTGGAGCATTAAAGCATTTTTAGCAGAGCATTGTTTCATCACTACCTATTGTGTTTGCACATAAGCTGTAGTTATTTCAAACATTTGCCTTTTTTGATTACTACAGAGTACATTTACCCACCAGAGCTATTGTGTTTTGACTTCAGTATGGAGCTTACCTAGTTGTTGCAGGCCTTGGCTTTTAAGTAAGGTAGCAATGCTTATTTACCATATACCATTAAATCCACCCAACTAAGTGTACTAACACACAGACACTGCTGTAAGACACTGGTCTCCAATAAAATGCAATGAGCTTCTGAAAATACTGTAATCCTGTCCTTTTATTACAAATACTGTCATATGCATTTCAATACCCAAGGCTTATACATTATCTAGTTATGTAAATATTCTCTGCATGGCAACAACGAAAAGACTTTCAATGCTGGTAATTCTTTAGCAATATGCTTACTAAAGCTTACTTGCATCTTACAATCTCCGACAAGCTTACCTGATGTTCATTAAACCATGGCTACTTAAACAGAGCAACAGGGCACTGGGACAGCATGCAGTTCCTCAATAATAAGAAGCATAAATCAACAGTATAAAAATCTAATAGAAAACCAGAACATTCTGCAAAATCAAGGACAGATAAAAAGCCACGGTCGTATTTGTGATGTACCTTGGATGGGGGAATGCTCTGCACACTTGCACTGCATAACTGCTCCTTGCCTTCCTTGGACACATCCAGAGCCACTACAATGGAGGGTGGGGTGCAATAAGTATGTCATAATTTGAAATGTCTCTGACTGACAGTCTCATCATCACAAACATGGGGACAAAATGCTCCAGAACATTCTGCAAAATCAAGGACAGATAAAAAGCTATGGTCGTATTTGTGATGTACCTTGGATGGGGAAATGCTCTGCACACTTGCACTGCATAACTGCTCCTTGCCTTCCTTGGACACATCCAGAGCTACTACAATGAAGGGTGGGGTGCAATAAGTATGTCATAATTTGAAATGTCTCTGGCTGACAGTCTCATCATCACAAATATGGGGACAAAATGCTCCACACCGGAAGTATATCCCTCATTGGTGAGATCAGATCATAAACTAATCTCACTGGATATCCACATCCCGCCCCCACCCCAAACAAAAAAGACCACAGTGAAGAATTTCTCTAAAGCAAACTTCACACTACTCAAGACTGGTGTGGTATCCTTCAAGGCCCCCGAGCCAGTGGAAACCACAGCTCAAGCTGCGGAAGCCCTTACAAATGCCTTCTACGAACACCTCCAGGACTGCATGGATCAGGCAATCCCTAATAAAACCAAGACTCTTTCCACCAAGGGCAAACATCCAGTCTGGTGGACCCCAGCCATAAACAAACTTTACAATAAAGAGGAGAAAGCTGTTACATGATAGAGCAAAATCCATAAAAGAGAAGACACCTTTGATCATTATTAGTAAAACAATACGAGCACTCATAAGATCATCCAAGGCCATCTTTGAGAGAAAAATTGCCATAGATTCAAAAGACAATCATAAGGCCTTCTTCAGCTATGTTAGAAACCTGGGTGGAAACTCCCAGATATGCTCAGAATTAGTCCAAAATGATACAAAATCACTGAACCCACAGACATTGCCAACATACTGGCAGACAGGTTCAGTGCAAACTTCACCCCCCTCTCCCCCCTAAAAGGAGAGATAACTATCCCAGCGGAGTGCAGCCTCCCAGACATCTCCAATGCGCAGGTGAAAGCTGCTCTCTCTAAAGCTAAAAACACAGCATCAATGGGACGGATGGTGTCCCCAGTTGTGTGCTACACGAACTCAATGAGGAACTAAACCCGCACATAAGGCAGCTGTTTAATCTTAGCCTTACCACAGGATACGTGCCCAAGGAGTGGCGTACGGCAACTGTGGTCCCACTCCACAAAGGCGGTGCCTTTACGGACCCTGGTAATTACCACCCCATAAGCTTAACAAGCCTGGTCTGCAAAGCTATGGAGAGGATCATAATGGAACTCATAAACAAAGACATAGGGGACTTGCAGACATTGGACCCGACCCAGTTTGGCTTTGTCAAGGGCAGATTATGCCTTTTCAACTTGGTCGACTTCTTCGAAACAGTCACCAAGGCCATTGATGAGGGAAAGGCAAGTCCATACAGTCTACCTTGACCTTGCAAAAGCTTTCGACACAATACCCCACTCAGGTATTATACAGAAACTTACCAGCTTAAATGTAAACCTATATGTCACAAGATGGGTTGCAAACTGGCTAAAGGACAGAACCCACAGGGTTAGAGTAGCTGGCGCCATGTCAGACTCCAAGCCGGTCACAAGTGGTGTCCCACAGGGCTCAGTCCTTGGCCCCTGTTGTTCGGCATCTACTTCTCAGAAGTACAGGCAAACATAGGAGGACTATGGCTGACAAAGTTTGCAGATGACTGCAAACTGGGAGCCATAGTGGGAAGTACATCGGACACAGATATCCTTCAGAGGGGTCTCACGGAAACTGATAGCTGGTGCCAGAGCCATGGCCTGAAGTTAAATGCCAAAAAATGAATAGTCATACCTTCTTGGGAAAAACAAGGTAACCCCAAGCTACCATATAGGTGGCAATCCACTAAGCACAGAAGAGGTTATCAGGGACCTGGGGACCCAGGTTGACAGTGGCCTTTCTTTTGACACTCACATTGCTAAAGTGGTTAGAAAAACCTTCTACATTGCCCACCTGATCATGAAGGGATTCACATCCAGATCAAGTGAGGTCATTGTTCCCCTGTACTCTTCACTTATCAGACCAATGATAGAGTACAATGCCCCATTCGGGATGTATCTCACCCGACACCTGCAGCAATTGGAGAGACCCCAAAAGGTCCTCACCAAAAGGATAAAGGGACTCCAAAATCTGTCATATGCTGCCAGACTGAAGAAACTCCAGCTCTATTCAGTCGCATACCCTCTGCTCAGTGGTGACCTGTGCCTGACATACAAGGCCATGTCCAACCCGGAATTAATGGACATGCTCCACCTCAAAAAATCCAAATCTACCAGATCCACTAGAGCAAGCGACTTAAACCTTAGCACGGATATAAATAGGACATGCTGGAGGGATAGATTTGTCACCCAGAGACTCCCTATGTTGTGGAATAAAATCCCGGTCCATGTGAGGCAGAGCACCTCGCTGGCTCTGTTCAAGAGAAATCTTGACCGGTGGATGGGAGATCGAGGTTTACCCCTGAATCATCTCTGTGTCACTGCTGGACAGAGGCACAACAAACTAATGGGCACAGTATTTTTAACATAAGGGTGTCGTAAGCCACAAAACTCTGGGCTAGGCTTATAAATGCCTTAGGGCAGATAGCCTAGTATAAACCTATGAACCTGTGGCTCTAACACTCATACCTCTCAACTTCAGAGCAAGAAATCTGGACAAAGCCATACATAGAACTAGAAATGGGACGCAGGCCCAAAAATAAGGCCAATTTTTAAATACTGCTCTTATTAACTTAAATAGAACTGTAGTAGATCTTGCATTAGTACGAATTTTCTGAAGGGTATAAAATCTGAAACTCAAATGTAAATGTCTGCCATTATTTTCTAACTTCAAGCTTTAATGACTTGCCACTAATTTGCCAGAAAACCACAAGTTTATGAAAACGGACCAAAATGTGATGCAAAATACCTGTCAAAAGGGACACCTTTTTAGTAGTAACATTGATAACTTGAGCAGCTAACAAAATAAGAGCATCTACATGCATTTCTGAAATAAAAGTAAAGTAATCTATAACTCTGATCATTAGTTATATACAATTATAAACCCTCCACATTTTCTTCCAAACTTTCCATTTTTGAGGAGGGATTATTAGGGGAGAGCAACATTTTGAGCCAAAATTGGGGACAATTGAGAGGTTTGGATATTCCTAATCTACAGTGATTTGCACGTACCTCTCAACCTCTTAATGCAGGAAATCTGGACAAGGCCAAATATATTGGGGGAACATACAAACACTACTAAAAATTGCTCTTGTATAAACTTAAGACAGTCTTGCATTAGCATGCATTTTTCTGAAGGTTATGACGTCTGAAACTATGTGTCATTTAGTGACTTCATTCCTAAATGATTTGCTAGAAAACCACAAATTTTATGAGAAACAAACCAAAAATAAGAAGCAAATATCTATTCATTCTGCAAAGATATGGACAACTGAGAGGTATAGTTCAATCGGGGCTGTCTGAGTTCACTACCCCCCCCCCTCACAAAATCATGGTCGAATGGAGCCTCCCCCTGCAGCCATTCCAATGTTCCATTCCTTGGTTATTTTGCCCTATTTACCATAAACACTGTAATGTGCATACTGCTTTACTTCTGCGATGATTTAGGATTTCATTTGAAAGTTTTATTTTGCATTTTACAGCACATACCCTAATACATATCTGTTAAACAAAGTAATGCAGTCTTACAATGAAAATAGACTAACATTAAAACTTCTCTGCCCTTGAAACTCACATGCATTGAAACCCACATTCAAAGAAAATACATTTTACCAGTGGCAGATAAATATTAACTCTGGGCTGTCTTCAAAATCATAGGCCCCTCGAACATAACATACACATGCTCTTTGATACACCTTCCTGACTGTATTACATCATATTCCTTGTACAATACAGTACAGTTGTTAGAGGGCATTTTAAAATTATTGTTTTGAACATTTTTCCAGTAAACAATGAAACAAAAGGCATACACTACTGACAAAACTGCTCAATTCAGAACATTTCCATCATAAAAGTCTACTTAACCTTCTATAGTCCACCAGTATCAGTAAAAATATGCACAATCTCTGAAGTAGTAAAATCCACATTAAAGAAATTTGTATCTAATAAAGAGGTTGCTGCTTTATATGTCATTATTTAATCTACAAATAAAGTGCCTGTTACCCTTGAAGAATAAATTGCCTTTGTTGCATGCAATAAAAAAATAAGCTAGTAATACTGCAATAGGGAATGGATAGCAAACTGATAACAGGTTCATAGTTACTAGGTATCTTTACCAAAAGGACTGCAGCATCCACCCCCTTTACAACACAGTACAGTATCAGCAATGCATCTACCTACTGTGGGAGTAGAACCCACAGCTTTCAGCATCAAAAGCAAGGACACTATCTGTTGTGCTATTAACAATGCAAGCAGACTAAACATAAGCATCACTAAACTTTTGCTTCCCTGCAGCTCTCAGCTCGTAAAATCTACTCGACACTCAGCTGTATCTCTGAACTTTGCAGCACAAGAAATCTGGAAAAAAACAACATTTATTGGGGGGGGGAGGCCAAAAACCAGGGACACATTTTAAACATTGCTTGTATAATGTTGGAAAGTTGCTAGAATAAAATGCTGCGTTACCACCATACATTTCACTGCCACGTCTTGAACCCAGGGGGACCCTGTGCAAAACAGTCAGAGCAACATACCACTACACCAACTCAGCTGTTTTGTGAAAGAGGAAGACTGAAACTTAAATGGCTACCATTTAGTGAATTCAGTTCTCACTATAGCACAGCTGTCAACCTTTTAGCACAAAATACCTGAACAAAGCCAATAATGGGTGAATACAGGCCCAAACATTCAGTGAATTCAGTTCTCACCATAGCTCTCAACCTCTTAGCAAAGAACACCCGGACAAAGCCAGTAATGGGGGAATATAGCCCCCAAACATATTCAGTGACTTCAGTTCTTACCGTAGCTCTCAACCTTAGCACAAAATTTGGATGAAGCCAATAAATACCTGAACAAAGTCAATACTGGGTGAATACAGCCCCCAAACATATTCAGTGAATTCAGTTCTTGCCATAGCTCTCAACCTTAGCACAAAACCTGGATGAAGCCAATAATGGGGGGGGGGAATATAGTCCCAAAGACAGGGATACATTTCAAATATCCATCTTGTACACTTAAAAAATTGCTAGAATAAAAGATTTTGTTACCATGCACTTTCTGAAGAATATGAAGTCTGATATTGAAATGAGTGCCCATTTTTTAACATTTGTTAACCAGGAAAGTCTGACTTGGAAAATAAGCTAATTTTTAGCAGAGGCCCAGGGAGAAACACTCCAGACAGCCAAGAATCAAACGAGAGAACATGTAGCTGTCAGGCAACAAGGACACAAATACAGAAACCACAGATTTTATGAGGAACAGAAAAGTATGAGGAAAAGCCTGCAACATTTTTACAAATGGTGGTGGGTAGGGAATTCAGGCTCTTGCCACTTGGGCCCAAGGTACAGGGTTCAAGCCTTATTCTCTACCGACCACCATGTAACTCCTAGGGCATTACACACACACACACACACACCTCACTAAAGCGTCCCATCTTCCGTACACACACCTCACTAAAGCATCCCATCTTCCGTACACACACCTCACTGGGGGCTCAGAAGCTTACACACGGTCCTGGATGCAGCAAATCTGTATCTGGACTAGACTAGTTACAGGAAACAAGTTTAGATTTTGTTACTGAAAAGCAGCTACAACTGCACTAAAAATAATTCAAGTGCAGTGCAAGCTAGCACACTTGAGTGTGTAGCAACATTAAAGCAGATGCAGTTTAAATAAATGCAATTTATTCAAACTGTATTCTGAACTGAATTCAATTATTGTTTTTATTCAACTCTGAACAGTTAAAAGTGCCAAAAAATATATTTATCAGCTGAGAAGCACATTCAGTCAGAACACAAGGAGATTCTAGTAAAGTTGTTTTTATTTTAGTAAAGTGGAAAGGGAGAAAGGAGGAACACAAGATAATTCAAGGTTAAGAACCAAATTGGGTTGGCCTTCTCAAATGTTCTCTCTGTATTAGGTAGAATGAGCTAATGACACTAGACTAGGAGGAGTGTTCTAGATCAAATTTACAGTAGGAGTGGGCAACTGCAAAGCCACCAAGTATAAGAACATGACTAGCAATACGGAGGGAGGGTAGGAAACCATTACAGCTACTAGCTACACTATTTTAGGCAGAAAACACTACAGAAATATTTATCACAGCAGAAAAACAGCAGTGAGCCACTAAATAAAGTTTTAAACAGATTAAGGGGCAAGTAGACGGCATTAGGGTGACCATTATAAAATTCCCTGATGGCTGGTGGATGCCAGATACAATGTAATCAACTCTCATCAATTAGGGAACACATAAGTCACAGCAATTGGGCAGATAGTCAGCAGGCATAGTAAGGGGGCAAAAAAGAGGCTCTTGGTATGACTCATAATGTTACTCAGAGGAGTTTCAAGTCATCCTAGAGGATCTCACTGTGCTCCTCTTCATTTCACTGGTTCAGACAAAACTGAGTGCAACTCCCCTGCCTGTGTGCCCCTGACAAAATATGTGTTCAACTAAAGATTCATTTCTGGATCCAGAGATTAATTTCTAAGAAGATTACTACACTTGGAAATCTGAGCTACCCAGACTAAAATAATTTCGCTTTTTCTTAATATAGTGCATTAGGCCCACGAGGTCACTCAGCTCTGAAATAAATACCTCTGCCATGTTTCAAACCCAAGTCCATCACACCTGCAGCAACCCACCACACCACCCAGATCTTATAGATAGATAAATATTAGGCTAATTGTGTTTTATGCCTAGCCAATTACCCTATACAAGAATCAAACCCTGCACCTTTGGTGTATAAGGTGAGCATCTTAACCATTATGTCAGAATCCCATAGAGTCTCATAGCATCTCCTGAATTGTTATCTTGAAAAAAGAGATGGGAGGGATAACAAGTGCAAATACAATTAACCTCAAAATTTCTGTTAGCAGCAAACATTACAGATTCATTACCCAACAACTCCCTTATCTGTAGAACAAACTCCCACCCCCCTTAAAATAGTGTCATTTCTCCAATTTTAAAATGGAATTAGACTAGGGATAGGTAACTCCTGGAACCAGTGCCAAAGAAAGGCACTTGAGAATATTTGGCTTGTCATCCCACTAGGGTCTGTTCATGTCATTAACTGTCTGTAAAGAGAGTTGACAGCTTCTTGCTTTCTGCTGGTGATACACCTTCATATGCATCCCAGCATCTCACAGACCACTATGCTTCTTTGATACAGTGCTTGCTTAATATAAACATCAGATTCCTGTTGGAAATATGTGAAGCACTACGAAAGGAAAAAAAAAGGAATGGGATTATAATAGAAATACAGTGAATGACTGTAAAAGAAAAAAGTGAATAATTTCAAAACTGGCTGTAGATTAATTAAAACAGTCCCTTCTCAAAGCCCCCAAATGGGGACTATATGCCTACACTTATAGATAGATAGTACTTATAGATACTAATGCTAAGATTGACATACTTCATTGGGGGGGATACTCCAGGGTACTGCAATAGCAGACTTATTCTATATGTCCCATTGCCAACAGTTTCAGTCTCACTGTTCTGGGGATCACATTTACAGACTTTGTAAGGACAGTGCAGTGGTGTGTGTTGTCACCTTGCGACAATATGTTCTCTGGCTCAATTCTTGTCTGGAGGGCCTTCTGTGCAGAGTCTGCATATCCTCCCTGTGTTCATGTGGGTTTTCTCCCATGTTACAAAAACATGTGTCTGGAGCATTTCTTCCTGGTCCACTAAAAATTGGCTTGTCCCAAGTCAAACTTTCCCGTAAATAAATTTAAAGGCGATCACTTCAGCATTATCAGTTAGGAATACCTCAAGTTCCATTTCTATTTTACCTGTGGCTACTGCTTCCCTCTAAGTATATACTAAATATACTATATACTAAAGTTAATGTTTCACAGACGCATTATGTTTTTCTGTTACATTTAAGTGGTGAATTCTTACAACCAGTCATTCTCCAGGCTTGTCCATGTTCATCATTTCTGTACCTCATTGTGCATCAACCCATTTTTCCTTTGCTTATGCCACAAATGAAAAGGTACATTTTTCCTTCAAAACCTTTTGCAAAATTTCTGGGACTCCTATCCTACCAAAACAGACACAAAAACTCAGCAAATAGATGAAGGTGAGCTGAGCCCCTGAAAAGAGATGCAGCAATTCCCCCACCATACCTCTCAACCTCCTAGTGCAAGAAATCTGGATAAAGCCTAAAGTAATTTGGGGACAAAGGCCCAAAAATAAAGACAGATTTTAAATATTGCTCTTATAAAACTTAGAACGTTAGTAGAATAACAGGATTTGTATCAACATGCGTTTCCTGAAGGATATGAAGTCCAAAACTAAAATCTAGGTCATTATTTAGTGACTTTATTCCTCAGTGATTTTCCAGAAAACCAGAGATTTTATGAGGTACAGACCAAAATTATGAGGCAAAAATCTAGACATTCTGCAAAAATCTGGACAGTTGAGAGCTATGTACCCCACACTCGTTCCACTCCAACTATATGGTCACATAAACTCTGGGATATGGGAGCATTTAGTTTTCTCTCTCCATCTCATTTGAGTAACTTGGTCTGATTTGGCAATATACTTCTTTGGTGAATTCTTTTTGAAAGAGTAAGATTTTACTGAATTTTAATCAGCAGTCCTCTATTTTACATTTATATATTGTGAAGTATAACTCCTTGAGTCGCTCCTGTATATATTTTAGCTTAAACTGACCTCTGTATTATTGACACAGTTTGATCGACTATACAGATGGTCGACAGTTGTGCAAAAACAGATAATCCTTAGGGTTGGGGAATATGCCTTTTTCTCAGGGACTGTGTGATCTTAATGTTTAAATAAATAAGCAGCAGGGGGCATGGGGGATACAGGGGGATGCAAATACATTGTTTTTTTAGTTGCATACCTTGAGGATTAGCCTCGGGACATGCGCAGTAGACTGTCAACATTTATATGATGACATAAGCATGTCAGAATTGCAGCCATTCAATGGTTGCTAGTTAGCTCAATGTGATTTATGAGGCAAACACATAATTAATAAATGGGAGACTGTCAGATGGAGCCAGGATCACTGATAATCATCCCTCATATGGAGTTGCTAAATTCCACATGAGACTGACCTAGAAGCCTTTGTTTTCTGTTGGAAAGGCATGCAAAATAGAATACCAGATAGAGTTTCTTCTAAAACAACGGTGTCCATTCCCACAAAAATGTGTGCGTCTTTGAGAATAAATGATATTTTTAGACAAACTAACCATATTGGAAAGGATGCTATTTGCCCCATCCCCACCATACATACATACATACATACACACACACACACACACACACACACACACACACACACACACACACACACACACACACACACACACACACACCTCACTAAAGCGTCCCATCTTCCATACACACACACCTACCTTACTAAAGCTGCCTGTTTCAGCTCCACTAAAGCCGTTTCGGTTCCCGCTCGCAAGGGTCCCATCTTCCGTCCGTTCCCACTCGCTTGCAAGAGTCCCATCTACTAAGGTCCAAAACTGTCCGTTTCAGCTCCCGCGCGATGATGTCACGACTCACAACTGTTCATTTTAGTTCCCGCTCGCAAACTTCGCGCGATGATGTCAGCACACCTGCGACTGGGCTTCTTAAAGAAGAATGCCTTAAAAAAACTTTTTTTTTAAATCAAAAGATTAACTCGGCGGATTCCAGGGGGGTGCAAGTGCACCCCCTTGCACCTGCCTGCGGGCGCCCTTGTATGCATGCAAATTTTATGTTAGTCGGTGTACAGAGTTTTACCTATTTTTCATGGGGCTTGGCCAGATTTTTGATATTTCCAGGTTGAGAGGTATGGAGGTGAGTGTCTTGCTAAGAGCTAGCATCTCTTTTATATTTATGTGGTTGTGCCTGTCTTTGTTGCCCCACATACCTTGCACTTTTATACCCCTTGATACTGCTCCACAATGAAAGTCTGAGGCATCTATGGTGACTGACTACTTTGTAGCAGGAGAGAACAAGGGGGATATCTTGATTCAGGGGTATTTGGTGTCTCCACCAAGTGATTTCTCTTCTGACAAATCCCAGACCTGGAAACAAAAAATGGGTGCTGGTGCTGGGGCCAAAGAGACTTCAGATACCATTGTATCTTTCTCACATGAAGTCATGCCATGTGTGTAACAAGAATCATAGATGCCATGAAAGCCTGAATCCTGAGGTATTCCCTCGCAATGACCAAGCTCCAAGTGAAAAAGACATAAATAGATCTAAATATAGGTCTATTTTTTTCCTGTGGAACAAAAGCTCTTTGTACTGACACTGCAGGAACACAATCCTGTGTAATGGAGTCAAAAAGTTTTTTGAATGTTCTATTAGAATCCCAGCTTGTATAGGAGATCTCTCACCCAAGTGAGAGTATCCTGACACTTTGATCAAGACTTTAAAGATAAGCAAGTCTTCAAATATGGAAAATGTGGATACCCTGCAGCCTGCAATTGGCTATAACAGGAGATAAATATTTTGTGAACACTATTGGAACAGTAGATAGCCCACAGGGTAAGGCAGAGAACTGATAATGTGATCCAGACACATAAAACCTTAAAAAATGTCTGAAGTCTGAATGAGTAGGAATGTGATGGTAATCGTCTTTTAGACATAAGGTTACCAAAACACTCAAATGAGGGAAAAGGAGAAATAGGCTGTGAAGTAAAAGCATTTAGAACATGGGTGCTATCACACACTGGTTTAGGAAAGAAAGGTCCAGAACTGGTCTCCAGGCATTTTTTGTCACCAGGGAAGAAAGAAGAGTTTCTATAATTCCCTGAGAGAGCATGTACTTGTAGGACAGGAGGAAACAGAGAGGGGTTTGGTCTGGTGGATGTGGAATAATTCTCTGGAAATGAGCAATTTCTTCCCACTGCCATCTCTACCTTGCTGTGTCAGTCTCAGAAACCATTAATCTAAAACAATCTGTCAACAAAGAGAGAAATGGAAATTCAGACTTTCTGGAAAGGATAAGGGATTTCCTGGGGCGCAAGGTCCCTTATATAGTCATTCTGACTTATTTGACTGTCCTTTGTTCTGAGGGGTCCAGCTTTCTTAATGGAACTCTTCTGTCATTGTTTTTAAACAACTGCTTACCTGCATTTTGCTGAAACTGTTTATTTTGTTCCTTGGAAAAATTGGACTAGAAAGCAGAAAATTCCTTGGAAATTTTTGAAAAGGAAGGCTGAAAATTTTGAGAGATTCTCTGTATCAGCTTACATCTTGACACATTTTGATAACTCTGTAGCAGTGTGTCCAAAAAATTAAATATCTAGCCAAAGGAGAATTTAAAATCTCATTTTTACATTTTCTGGGTGGCTCTAAGAGCACAGCCATGCATACCTCCTCAATACAGTACTAGTTGCAGCTGCCCTAGATGTAGCATCTACAGAATCATATATACACTTTAAACAAAAAGAAGTGACTTGAGAAACTGAAAAAACTAAACCACCCAAAGCAGATTTTTCCTCACAAGAGGGAAATGAAGATAAAATATTGTTCATACTTTCACAATCAGAATAAACTTTAACATATTAGCCTGACAATTAAAAATTCTAAAAACTAAATTTGCAGAAGCATACACTTTTTTCCCAAAAATCAATTATGTTGTTGTCTTTGTCAGAAGGAGAAGGATTAGAATTAATAAAATGCTTGGCAGCAGACATATTAATAAAGGCTATAGCTGCTGGCTCAGGTCTGGGAAAGTGTATGAAAATTTGAATGACTGAAGAACTTTGTACATTCTCTGTCTGTTTTCTTAGGTACAGCAGACTGGCTGTCAGGAAAAACACAGGCTGTGACATACACATCCTCAAATGCTGACAGCACTGGGGGATGACAGGAGGTCCTGTGCTTCCCATGTGTAACAACTTGCAGCATTTTATGAGGGACTGAGAAATCTTAGCGTTCTCCCACTGAAAACACTAGCACATTCTGGAAACAGTCTCAGAGAAAGAGAATCTCATGCTTTCTTCTGAGTCTGACTCAACAATCTGAGAAAAAAAATTGCATCTAACCCATCAAATTCCTCTACATATTCATTTTTTGAATCTCTTCTGGAAAAGAGGAATCCCTTTTTCTTTTCCCTTAGAAGAAGTGTCAATAGCCTGTACAAGACACTGAGCCAGACCTAATAAACTTCTCTGGTCCAGTGGAACTAATGCAGTAGAAGGTAAATGTTTAGTTTTCTTTTTGATCAGAAAGATGGGGCAAATAGATTTATTACAGGCAGCAGCCGCTTCCCCAGGGATGAAGACAACATTCTGGCTAAGCAGAGGCACATTCCCTGCCTCTTCTCGAAAGTCTGAGAAGAGTACTGTCCCTTGTCCACTGGGAGGACTCCAACCACTGCAAAAGACATAGCTAATCCCCTGTCCATAGTAGCTGTATGTGCTACACCAGAGGGATCCAAGGAAAAAGATGAGTAGTCTTAGGAACCAGCTTTGGCCACAGCCGACTCACCCATCTGTGAGTCAAGCACATTGCTATCCTGCAGTGGTGTCAAAGGCTGTTTAGTTAACTTTTTTCTTTTTGAGGCTGGAAGATGGACAGACCATAGGACCAGTCGTTTGTTCCATGGTCAAACTAAAAATGGTGCTACTTTCCCTGGGAAACTTAGAAAGCACAAGCTAGTAAAAATTAAAAAGTATATAAAGTAAATTTTCTCAGTTAAAACACAGTAAAAAGCATTGTGATACACTTCATCACCCCCCCCCAAAAAAAAAAAATGAATCAAACACAATTTCTCCACAGAAAAATAATTTTAGAAAGTTCTAACTAACTTTTAAACTGTCAGAAACAAAAGTGTGTTCCCTTTTAAAAGTACAGTAAAATCACATAACAATCAACGAAACACATACTCCTAACTTAAAATACACTTTTCCCAAGAGGAAAGTAAGTTTAACAAAAAAAATAATAATGTAGAAGGTCTTGGCACCCAAACCTGTCTTTTAGATAGATTAGCTCAAGCTGACCAATGGTTTGGGCTTGTGAAAGGTGACTTGAAGCTTTGGAAGCTGGCTAGCTGTCATATCCTTAACAGGATATAAGTCATATAGCTTAGGCTACTGTAGCAGTGATCAATATGAAGCCATTTGGTCATAATTATTTATAAGTATTAAAACAGTCATTCCCAAGTACACAGGAAAGGAGTACTGAGGAGCATGAAATCAAAGAAATAACTAGCAACAAATACTTGCTAGACATTGTAAAGGGCCATAACAGTCCATACATAAAAATGGAAATGGAAGCATAATCCAACACATTCTGAATAATTAATACACACAATGCTTTGCTGTAGTACAACTGGCTGATTCTAAGTGGCATCTGCAGCTTCCATTTGATGAAAGGCTATGGGCCGGGTACTCTGATGATATACTGCTGTTAGGGAAGAATGATAAAGAACTGCTGGGGAACCATTTGAAGAGTCCAAGAAAGATTAAACTAATATGGGCTTTGAGTAAACATTAACAACTTTGAAATTTTCAGAGATGAAATTCTGTATTACAGGTGTGTGAATAACAAAACTGGATTTCACATGATTCAAGATAAACTGAAACCTGTGCTAAAGATACTGAGACTTCACTATGTGTTGCAAATAAAGTTATAGTTAGGAATGGCAAATTACTGCCACATGTTTCTCCTGAATTTCTTAACAGTACTACATCCATTACATTTATTGTATGGAATGAGTCTAAGTGGATGAATTACCTGAAACAAATGTTCAATTACCAGGTTGGATAAATAGTTTATGTACTCTGGTACAGCTGTGCTCATTAAACTGGCATGCAATGCGTAACCTTGCAAAACCAGTATTATGTTGTAAATGATACAAGGTACAAAGACAATCACTGCATTCACCTGATGGTCGTCAACAAAAGCTGAATGTAAACACATCAAGAGAAACCTAGAAGCTTAGCCTTCTCTGAGAAGTAAATAAATTCAGCCAAGAACTAAATGAAGAAATGTCTTTGCTGATTATGTGGTATCAGAAAATGGAGGTATCCACAATGATGATGAAATACTTCTTACAATGTTGGATACGTTTTCCAGGGAGGTACTCTTATGACATTGCATAAAAGGGGACAAAGCTCCATGGTAATGCTATGGGGCTTTTACAACCACAAAGCGAAAAGCCTAGGGAGCCAACAGCTATGGCTCTGGTGTATGCACTACAGCAGACTCACTGTTGTGGTCACCCATGACAAAGGTCACTACAGAGAGACGAATGGAGACTGATCCAATGCTAAACAAGTACATCTTGCATATGTCATAAAGGAATGGTCTAGAAGTCATAGATTGTTATATCCTGCCTTTCCTGCAAGGAGGATGTAGATTCTTTCATGCAAGAAACTACATTAAGGGATTCTACAATTTAAATGTCAGACAAGCAACATTTCAAAGGGCTGAATTTGATGTATAATGGACATATTTCACTAATGGAGGCCCTTGCTTGAGGTTTTCTGTTAGGATTTGGCATTCATATATAGAATTAATAGTTTAGCTAAAAGTTGCACTGGATGTGAAATGGTCTAATCAGATCAACATCAGCACTCCTGAATATTTGGAATGACCATCAACATCAGCACTCCTGAATATTTGGAATGACCATCTAGAGCAAGGCGGTATATCCAAATCAAATTTTTGAGCCATTTACAGGACTCATTCACCTAACTGCAATGGATACTCATTCAAAGTGGCATGACTTCAACTCTATGGAATCAAAAACTACAGTCATTTATCTATATCAACTTTCTGGGCTCTTTCATGAAAACAAGTTTCTTAACCTCAAGGAATGCAAAGTGGCCCCAGTTCAACTATATGAGGTTAACAACTTCTTAAAAAAAACATCACTAGTAAGGGCAAATCCTGCAAGAGAATGACTACCCAGGTGATATTGGTCTACACTTCACATCAGAGGAATTCAAAATATTTATGAAACTAAATTAAATTACACTCCTAACATCCATAACTGAACCCCAGCCATGACTGCACTGGTTTAACTATTTATACAGACATTCTGGAAAGTTTTTACAACTATATGCCCTGATAATCTCCTTCAGGACAAAATAGATAGTTTTCACTTTACTTGCTGGGATACCTTATGTAAACCAATTACATCAAGTGTATCATTCTTAAACAAAAATCTGTATTTTGTAATAGGCTTAGTAAAGCGTTATGTGCAGATGAAAACACAAAATGTACACCTTCAACGTATGAATGAGATGTCACTGAAATGTTTGATGACAGGACAAGGGTTGGACAGAGATTGCAATAACTGATTAACAGCAATTATGCCGATCAGTTTCAAGAAATGAACTTTTTTTGAATGCATCCTGTGGATGTATCTCCTGATACATGAAAAACTGCAGAACAGTTAGAGGTGCTTAACAATCAGATGGTATAGAGCCAATCAGTAGACAAATGAGTTAATGAGTTTAGGTGAACCAAGAAAGAGATGACTGCCCACCACCAAACCTTTAGCAGGATATATAGCAACCAGTGTTGTCTGAGAATGAGTGACAAAAGCTGCACCTCAAAGTAGATGTTAGACCAGATCCATAATCAGAAAATGATGGATGACAAAATGTAGTCCTAGACATATAAAAATTACTAGTATCATTCATCAAAGAAATGACTGACTAGTCCTTTGACCAGGCAATGATGGACGGTTAAGCTCATTCTGCAGTATGGTTGTACCAGGGCATCCCTGAAATAGACACCTTCCATAAAGTTCATCCAGGCCAAAGTTTAACATGCGGTGGGGGGGGGCATAGAAATGCCACACTGAACTAGTAGAGACAGTTACAGGGTACATTTATGAAGGGGATGCACATCAATATTCAACCTCTGTGTCCTAAGTAGCACATGAAAGCCTCAAGGTGAAATGAGATTGAGTGAGTTTTTTGACAAAATAATTTTTTCTATGCAACACTTCTACTAAAGAAATGCTAATGAGTTATAGACCTTAAGTACTACACAGAAACTTAAAACAATAAAGTTATTTGTGGCATTGATTTCAAAACTCCTAAGCTTAATTCTGGTTTTATATTTCATTATGAATAGAGAAAAAAGATGTATTTCTGCTGTAATGCAACCATGATGATTCCAAACACACTGTTCTATCTCATTAGCCATTCCCGCTAGACGCACGTTACCAGCAGCAGTTAGTCATGCAGCTGTGAACATTGCAATGATGTCCTGCCAGTCAGCGCTGTGCATTTTGATTTGGATATATTTATTGAAATGCAAAGTCTGTGCTTGTGCTTTTAATAGCCTCATAGGTTCATAAGCTAGAACTCGGCTAACTGCCTTGCAGGCCATTTTAGGCCTAGCCAATGATCCCATTTGGTGCTTAAAATTAGCCTATCCCTTTGCAGTTTACATTCACATAACCTTTTCTAAGATCTATATTTACATATTATTGCAGTTATAATTACTAGATGAAAACACAGATATCAGTAGTGGACACAGCTGCCTCTGTCCATTAGTAGTATGGGGGGGGGGGGTGAGGAGTCCTTCGACAAATTTTTATTTCCTATCCAAGTTGTGCTTGAGGGTGATCAGGGATGATGTTTGTTCTACATAGAAGGGAGTCTGATCCAGAGCAGTGGTATCCTCTACAAAATATACCTGTCTCTCCAAACCATTCTGTTAATACTGCAGAAGCAGTTTAGGTCCTTGGATCAAGTATTTCTGATGCCATTTGACTTGTGGATGTGAAGTAAGTCCATCAATAATGAGTCAGAGGATGCCATCTTTGCTAGACACAGGTCACCTCTTAACAGTATGAAAGAGAATGAATGCAGCAATAGGACATTCCAGTTGTTGGATGTGCCTGGACAGATACATGCCAAAAGAGGCATTATACTCAATAACTGACCTAATGAGGACTGAGTAAAGGAGGTGCAAAGACATCCCTGGATCTAGAAGCAAGCTCCGTGTTTCTGAGCTATACAATATACAAGAACATGCTTACCACAGTGGACACATGCTGGTCAAAAGTTAGGTCACTGCCATATAAGTTTCCAAATTCTGATCTACTGGGTCACCTATTAGCAGTTTGTTGTCATGCCTTAACCTGCTTTAGGTCAGAACCATAGTCAGACATTTTGATGAGCTAAGCCACAGAGAGTAAAAACAGTTAAGACAAATTACTAAGCTTCATCAAAATGAGTAACAAAAGGCATCATTTACAGTAATATGAAGCATTACTAAGGGATATAACTGTACTATACACTGCCATTCATAGAAAAGAGGTAATACTAAATGATGTACCAAGATAGTAACTGAGGTTTACAACATGGGTTCATTGACACGTATACTAGCCTTGGACAGATTTATGATACATCTATCTATGTATATATAGGTGTGTACTGGGCTAATGGCCCTGAAGCCTTTACAAGCCTATACCATAGGATTATCCTGACATCGTGCCACCCGACCTTAGTTCCCAGTGCCTCTGTCGAATAAAGCCACTGGAGTGATCCCTGGGGTGAATTTTCTATTTCCCATCCACTCATCAAGATTTTGAGGGCCAGTGAGGTGTTCTGCGTGACATGTATGGGAAGTCTGTTCCATAGCATGGGCAGTCTCTACGTTATGAACCTGTCCCATTAGCATTTTCTGTTGATTGTGGTAATAAGGTTGAGGTCTCTGGAGCATGTGGTGTGGAGGGATTGGGATGTCTTTAGATGTAGCATTTCTAACAAGGCTGGATCAGACATGGCTTTGTAAGTCAAGCAGAGATCACCTCTAAGTAGGTGATATGAGACAGAGAATAGTTGGAGTGTTTTTAATCTGTCCATATAGGACAAATGTTTAAGGCCTAGGATCCTCTTTGTGAGGTACTTTTGCGGCCTCTCCAGTTGTTGCAGGTGTTTAGTGAGGTACATGCCAAATGGGGCATTGTACTCAAAGATTGCCCTAATGAGGGGAGAGTAGAGGGAGACAATGACCTCTTTCTTCCTGGATGCAAAACCCTTAGTAATGAGATGTGCCACATAGAAGGACTTTCTGACCACAGTGGCAATGTGGTGGTCAAAAGAGAGGTTGCTGTCAACCTGTGTTCCCAGATCTCTTATAACACCTTCTGTGTTCAGTGGACTACCATCGATGTGGCAATTCATCGGAACTGGGTTTTTCCCAAAGGGGATGATGACACATTTTTTGGCATTGAGCTTAAGGCCATGGTTCTGGCACCAGTCATTGGTCTCAGTGAAGCCTTTCTGTAGGATGTCAACATCACTTAGGGAGTTAATAATAGCTCCCAACTTGCAATTGTCTGTGAACTTTGTCAGCTAGAGTCCCTTTGTGTTGGCCTGGACTTCAGAGAAGTAGATACCAAACAGGAAAGGACCCAGGATTGAACCCTGTGGGAATTCACTCTTGACTGGTCAGCAGTCTGACTTGGAGTCAGCTACTTTCACACTGTGGGTTCTACCTGTGAGCCAGTTAGCAACCCACCTTGTGGTATAAGGCTTGATGCCTAGCTTAGTGAGTTTATCTATGATTCCTGAGTGGGGAATGGTATCAAAGGCCTTGGCCAGATCAAGGTAGGCTGTATGAATCACCTTGCCTTCATCCACAGCTCTGATGACTGACTCAAAGAAGTTGACCAAGTTGAGCAGGCATGATCTACCCTTCACAAAACCAAACTGTGTAGGATGCAGAGTTTGGAGATTCCCTATATCCTTGTTTATTAGGAGCATGATGAGGCGTTCCATAGCTTTGCATATCAGACTCATCAGGCTAATGGGTTGCCAGGGTCTGTAGTTGCTCCTCCTTTGTGGAGAGGGATGACTGTAGCAATGCGCCATTTGGTAGGGGCAAAGCCTGAGGTGAGGCTGTGATTGAACAGGGCACACAGGTGAGGTGCCAGTTCACTCTGTAGTTCATGTAGAACACAGACAGGGATATTGTCAGGTCCCATAGAAGCTGTATTCTTGGCCTTGGACAGTGCTGTTTTAACCTGAGCAGCAGTAATACTGGGTGCCTGGCAAACTACTGGTATTGACCTGTCCTTTGTTGGGGGAGAGAGGGGTAAAGTTGGCACTGAATCTGTCAGCCAGTTGTTGTTGTTGTTGTGTCTTTCGGCTTTTCCTGGTTAGGGGTCGCCACAGCGGAACTCTGGTCCGCTAATGATTGGCATCAGATTTTTACATGCCGAGTTGCCGGCCCTGACGCACAACTTTCAATGAAGGCACGCCCATTAACGCATGTCTCCACACAGAAGACACTCTATCTGAGAATCGAACAGGACACCGTCTTACTGTGAGGTGACAACGCTACCGCAGCACCACCACAGCCAGTATATTGGCAATATCTGTTGGCTCGGTATAGGAGGTACCATTGTGCAGTAGCTCAGAGAAAATCTAGGTATTGCCATGGAGATTCTTTGCATAACTATAGAAGGCCTTGTGGTTGTCTTTACTATCTGCTGCAATTCTGTTTTCATAGCTAACTTTAGAGGATTTGATGAAAGATCTCAACTTTTTGTTGAGGCTGATAAGGGAGTTTTTCCAGTCTTGGGATTTCACCTTATTCTGCATCAGTTTCCTCCTTCTGTTGTAGAGTTTGTTTATGGCAGGGGACCACCAGATTGGCTTCAGTCTTTTGGAGGAGAGTGTCTTGGTTCTATTGGATATGGCAAGATCCATGCATTTGTGAACATGTTCTTACAGTGTGTTGGTGTATGATTTGGCAGTCATGCAACTATTCTCCATTTGCATGGTTGCCGTGAAGTTAGCAACCTCTGTTTTTAGAAGCCCAAAGTTAGCTTTGGAGAAGTTTTTCATGGTGGTTGCCTTTGCAGGGTGGGGTGGGAGGGCTGTGGATTTCCAAGGTGATTAGTTTATGGTTGGATCTAACCAGGGAGGAGTTGACTATTGGTGTAGAGCAACGGTCACCCATGTTAGTAATGACCAGGTCATGGATGTTGCTACCTCTAGTGGAGGTAAAAATGAGCTGTTCCAGGGCATTGGAATTAATGAATTCCAGGAAATGTTGCGCAAGTGCATTGGTACATGAGTAGTTTTCCCATTTAATGGAGGGGTAGTTGAAGTCACCCAGTATGAGAGTGTTAGGTTGGACCCTAATATTCTCCCGGGTTCTTAGGAACAGAGAGTGTGAGTCTTGGGACATGGTTGGGGACGTATAGCAGCCTACGACCTGAATCGCTGTCTTACCCAATGTTAGCTGCACCTGAAGTATCTCAGATGCATTATGTTGGGCTACCAGTCTGGAGGTGTGTGCATCCTTTATGAATATGGAAACACCACCACCTTTGGAGCTTCAGTCCAAGTTATGTGGCCGAAAGATGTGGAATGAGTTATAGCCTGGTAGTGCAGGGGTGCTTTCTGCTGCCTTGAACCAGGTCTCTGTTACGGCACAAATGCCGATGTTCTCCATTTTAAGGTGTGCTTTGAGTGAGTGCATTTTGAGATTTAGACTTCTAGCATTGAGCAACATGACCTTCAGATTGCATTTGTTTGTAGCTGTTATGGTGGTAATTTGGTCTTTGGAGCACCACCTAAAAAAGGCACTATAGGAGTGGCAAGAGCCTAGGCCAGTATCCAGAAGCCCAGGGGTGACAGCTGCAGGCCATCTCTGGCAAAGCATCGAGGTCTGTCAATCATGTCATCCCAGGCAGACAGATACTGGATCCTCTTAGAATGACACCAGAAACTTAACCAATTGTTGAAATCAATCATTTTCTACTTGTACTGTGGTATCATTTTGGGTGATGGTAGGATGCTGCTCAGGGCTAGGGTCATAACCGCCTGGGCTACATAATCTGAGAGCTCCTCCATGTCTCTTTTCATGTAGTCCAGGGAGGTACGTCTCAGATCATTCACATCCACATGTGCAATGACAGAGTCATATTTGTACCTGTTGTTGAGGGACCTGAGTGCATGCGTTATGTGTGGATCCTGGTGCCTGACAGGCAGCTGTTACTTTCTCCTTATTCAACCTAGTGCGTGGGACATCAGTGTGCCTCAGTATCGAGTCATCTATGACTAGTGTGTTGGGCATGCTGTTTTGCCTTAGGGGCTTTGGTTGAGTGGCACACTGTTTAGGAGAGTTATGTGTCTCATGGTTAGTGCTGTGTTCTGATGGTCGAGTGTGTTTCTGCCTTGGAGGTCTCTGCTGTTTGGGTAGATTTTATTGAGAGCCTCTGTGAAGGTGGGTCTGTGGTTTGTGTTTTTATATGAAGGCAGTGCTGGTGTGTGTTCTGGAGGGCTGTGTGTTCCATGTGGTGTGGTGTAAGTGTTGACCTTCTTCTCTTGGCCAGCTATTCCAGTCTTGGCTGGAGAGTGCGTTGCTTCCAATTGGGATATATAAGTGCATCTCTCACAAGTCTGAGTGTCGGGAGGTAAGAGGAGAGGGTTATCAGTCTACAAGTTCACCAGGTTAATAGGAGAAACCACAGGGAACTGACCTTTAGACATGCCTGGAGGGGTGGGCATTAATAATAAGTACTGGAGCTGTTTCCTTGTAGAATGTTTAGTGCTGGTAGCACTTTTATGTGCTACAATAATTGCTACAAGAAGTCTGGTAAAGTGCTAGACTAATAAGCTCGTAAAAATGCAGGTAAGGAGAGAACTAGCAGATCTAAAAGAAAAACTGAAGAGCAGACTTTGGCACAGCTCAGAAGCTTACAAACAGTCCTGGATACAGCAAATCTGTATCTGGACTAGACTAGTTACAGGAAAGGCGAGAAAAGCACAAACATGGGCTTTTAAACCAGAAAGTTGAAAGAGATGGAAAAACTGCCCAAATGGCCAATAAACTACAATTTTCTGGGCCAGAAACCACTCTTCTTCTTGCAGATATGCTACCTAGTGCTTACCACTCCCACTGATAAGCTAGAAGGCTTCCCTCCAACACAGAAAGGCTTGGGGGCTCAGAAGCTTACAAACAGTCCAGCAAATCTGTATCTGGACTAGACTAGTTACAGGAGGTGCAGAAGATAATTCAAGGTTAGGAAACAAAGTAGGTTGCCCTTCTCAAATGTTCTCTCTGTATTAGGTAGAATCACCTAATGACACTAGACTGGGAGAAGTGTCAGATCAAATTTACAGTACGGGCGAGCAACTGCAAAGCCACCAAGTATAAGAAAAAGACACCAATAGGAAGAGAAGGTGGGAAACTAAATCAGTTATATGATACACTCCTTGGCAGGAAACCAGAACAAACAAACAGATGTTTAACAAATGGAGAAAATTTCCAGTTAATACCTTACACACAGTGAAACTAGCTAGAAAAGATTTACAAACAGTGTGACAGTAAAAACCTTATTCATCAGGCCCTGTGAGGCAGACAATTTTAGTACAACCATGCAGATCAGTTTATAGCTAGAAAATACTGTAAAAAGTATGCAGCAGACAATAAAAGTGCTATAAATATCTTAGAATAAGCAATAACTAATAAAAATAAGCAAAACACAGGATACTTAATGTTATATATCACAGATCAGTGTTTTGCTCAGTGCCCCTCCTCCGATTAGCTCTGTGTGGAATCTACATATATATATATATATATATATATATATATATGTATACATACATACATACACACACACACACACACACACGTATACATGCATGTAAATGGTTAATTGTTGGTCATGCTGACCACTACCCAGCATAATCTGATTCATCAGCCAGGACAAACTAGGAGAGCAAGACTTATCCCATGTAGGACCCATGTGAAAGCCCATGCACAAGGTTTATGGAGTCAAGGTTCACTGAACTATGATCAACTGGGCATGATTCAACATTTTTACAAGTTGACAAAAACAAAAGGAATCATATATATGAAATGAAAAGTATAATGACACATACAGTACAAAGTATAAGCCTACTGATATTTATCTTTTTTCTTGATTAAAATGTAAAAGTAGAGGAAATGTACTGTGCATACTGTTGTATATGAAAATGACATACAAAATAGTTAATCTACTCAACCTTTCAAGCCAGTTAAGATTTAACCATCAGTGTTTTCTATCCCAAATAGACCACACACTGCCACCAAGCTCTCTGGATTCCAGTCAGAACCACATTACCTCTTAGAAACAACTGCTCACAAAATATGCAGGTTTATATATCTGACAAAGGCAGGCACCACTGTCATTAAAGAATGAAAAGTAGCTTCATTTTACCTTCGATTCAGCCTTTCTTTTCTTCTGCTTTACATTTAAGGACCTCAATTTATGCTTACCCTTAACAAACCTCCTGATTCTTCAACTATTCCCAAAGAATACTACAGCAGAGGACAGAGTCTATTTTTATTATTTATTTATTTATTTATTTGCAGTTGGTTAACCAGGATAGTCCATTGGGCCAAACGAACCTGTTTTCAATGGAGTCCTGGGGAGAAAAGCTCCAAACACAGATTAAAAAAGATTATAGTGATTTACATTTTAACAATTTCTGGTTATAAGACAGAACAAAAAATACTGGGGTTACAATCAAAAATATATATATTTTTTTTTTTAGAAGAACATTGCTCTAGTAGGATTAAAAATAAATAGTTGGATGCAGTAAGCCTAGAATTTGATAAATGCAAATAAGAAGTTGTTTACTAGATGCAAATATGAATTTGCTATCTGGAATTTATGAGATGGAAGACTACAGGAAGTGGGGAATAGATCATGAGGGGTGGGAGCAGGAGCATTCCCATGTGGATGTTAGATGTGGAGTGATTTTTTAAAGGATGGGAGGCTAGTGATGGTAGGAATGGAGGGAGGGAGTTCCATAGGCGTGCTAGGGAAAAGGGCAGAAGGTTTTGTCCTGGGGGCGAAGGGGTCTGTAAACTTCTATTAGGTTTTGATTGGTAGATCTGAGTAGTCTTTGTGTGTGGTGCATTTTAAAGGTAGTGGAGAGGGAGGGACAGAGGGATGGCTGGAAAATGAGTTTGTGTGCATAGGTGAGCTGAGTATAGGAGAGGTAGCTGGGAAGCTCTAGCCAGTTTAGTTTGTGGAGAGGTGCACAGTGATGGGTTGAAGATTTGTTGCTAGTGGCGAATCTGGCTATTTTATTATAACAAGAGGACAGTTTTGTTTTGAGAGATGATTGTAGGTTTGTTAAAAGAGGGGCACCATAAAGAAGGGAGGGTAAGAGAAATGTAGTAGAGAGAGTGAGCTTAGTAGCTGAAGTGAGGTATCGATTGTGTCAGGAGACCATGCCAAGTTTTTGGTGTTTTTTTTTTATGTTTAGTAGTAGATGGGAATCGAATTTAAGCTTGTCATCGATTTGGACTCCTAGTAGTTTGGTTTCAGATAGCAGCTCAAGAGGTGTATTATTTTGGCTGGTGATGGAGAATAGTTTTCTGTCAACGGTATTGGTTTTAGAGGGGGTAAATATCATAAGTTTTGTTTTAGCTGCATTGAGTGCAAGATGGTTGTCTTTCATCCACTGTTCTGTGGTAAAGAATGCATCTTGAGTCAGCTTTAAGAGAGTTGGGATGGGTGAGGCAGCACAGATGATTGTAGAATCATCTGCATATTGAATAATGTTAGCATAAGGGATTGAGCGGAAAAAATCATTCATGAATATATTGAAGAGGAGGGGGACCAATATAGAACCCTGTTGGGGTGTTAAGGAAGGAGGAGGTGGCTTTTTTCCACTTGACAGCTTGTTGCCTGGTGGAGAGATAGCTGCTGAACCAATTGAGAGATGAAGGTGATAGGTTTAGGTTAGATAGTTTAGTAAGGAGTAGGTTATGAGAAATAGTGTCAAAGGCCTTAGCGAGATCAAGTAGGATGGTAGATACAGTGAAGCCAGAATCTCTAGCTTTATTCACAGTTTCAAGGAAGGATAGGAGGGCAGTCATAGTGCTATGATTGGGGCTGAATCCATGCTGGGTAGGAGTTAATAGGTTGTTGTCTAAGAGATAGGGAAGGAGTTGAAGATGGATACATTTCTCTAGGATTTTTGAAATGGGAGAGAGGATGGTGATGGGCCGGAAGTTGGTAATATTAATATTGTTGCCTCCTTTGTGCAGGGGAATGATGAAAGCCTTTTTCCAGAGTTGTGGAACAAGACCTTCTTGGATATAGTGGTTGATTAGGATACTGATTGGGAGGGCAATGGCTTTGGCAGCTATGCTGAGGAAGTATGAGAGAATGTTATCAGGGGCATTAGTGCATGGTTTTAGCTTCTGCAGGAGTTTTTTATGGTAAAAGTAGGGATAGGTTTAATGGAGAATGGAGAGGGTTGAGAGGATGGGGAATGAGAGAATGAAGATGGAGGGGGTGATGGGAGAGGAGAAGTGGAAGTAGGAGGTGGTTTGTATATTAGAGAAGGAAGAGGTTAGTTTGGAAATAGAGTTTATGAAAAAAAGAGTTGAATTGAGTGGCAAGATCAATGTCTTGTACATTTGGGCAAGGGATTGGGTTTTCAGTTGTACCAGGTTTGAAGAGAGTAGTTATACCTTTCCAGAACTTTTGTGGGTTGGTTTTATGGTTGCTTTGAAGTAAGGAGAAGTAGTTTTGATGGTCTGCTGTGATAAGTTTTTTAACTAAGTTACGAAGAATTTTGTACTCATTGAGGGTAGAGGTAGATTTGTTCCTTTGGTAACGTGCCCAGGCTTTGTCTCTAAGTTGCATGGTAGTTAGAGTGTTTTTTGTTAGCCAGGGGGTGGTTTTGTTTTTTATTCTTTTGGTTTTTAAGGGAACAAGATTATCTAGAAGATTTAGGAAAGCAGCATTAAAGTGTGTGATTGCATTTTCCAGGGGTAGAGTTTTTAGGGGCTACCAGTTAAGTGATTTTAGGGAGTCAGAGAAGGCTTTTGGGTTGAAGTTTCTTAGGCATCAGGTACTGATGTAATTATGAGAAACTTGTAAGGGAGAAGGAAGACGCCTAGCGAAGATGGAAAGGTGGTCGCTGAGGGAGTCAGAAAGAGTTCCACTATCAGGATAGTAGTGGGGGTGAGAGACTAGGATCTAGTCTAGGATGCTGCCACTAGTGAAGTCTTTAGAGGGCCTAGTCATGGAGTTGATGAGTTGAGAGTAGTTATACAGGCTGATGTTTAGGGAATGTGCAGGGGACTGAATGGAGGACCAATTAATGTTGGTGTCTCCCATGATAATAGTTTCATTAGAGATACTGGTAGAAAGCCAGGAGAGGATATCTTCAAGTATTGAGATGTTGTCTCCAGGGGGAATGTAAAGGGAGGCTATGCATATACGTTTGTGTTTGTTTAACTGAAATTGAGCTAGTATTAATTCTGTGTTGGCGAACTGGGGAATGGCTTTATTATAGGGAGTAATGCATAGGGAGGATGAGTAGAGTAGAGCTACTCCACCACCCTTTTTTGGGCTCTGTCTGTTCTGATGATGGAGTGATTAGGTGGTACTATTTCTGCATCTTTTATATGAGGTTTTAACCAGGTTTCAGATATGGCTAAGATGTCTGGTTTGTTGTGGAGTAGCCAGGCATGTAGGTTTGGAATTTTGTTAGCTAAGCTTTGTGCATTAAGAGATGCTAGTAGGATGGATTTAGATGTTGAGGAGGAGGTGTTTGGGCCTGGGTTAGGGTGTATATCTCCAGATAAGAGTATGGATGTTAGAAGTTGGATTATGTAGTAGAGGTGTTTGGATTGTTTTGTTTGAGTGATGTGTGTTGAAAGATTTGTGAGGGATATGGAGGGTAGAGTGGGTGTTGAGGTTTTATAAGGAGAGATTAATTTGTAATGAAAACATAGATTGTGGTTGATGAGATGTAGTGCAGGAGATATTGAGATGCATGAGTAGGAGTGTGATATATGGAGTGAGCAGGTTGTGTGTAACAGTGGGATGTGAGTTATGGGGTTGGGCTGGGTAAGGTATTAGATGTAGGTTAGGTTCAGAATAAGTAATAGTTGAATTGAGAAGGATGAATATTTTGCAAGCATGTTGAGGCTTTGATAAGCAATATATGGTGTTGAGTAAGGAGGAAGAGAGATATATGTGGTGAATGGATGGTGTGATGGGGAGGGGATAGGAAGAGGAATGTGTGGAGTTTAGTAGTTGGAGAGGAAGTAGGAGTGGTTATGTGGGTATAAATCTAGAGGTAGTGGGGGTGGGTGGAATTTGGGGGTAGGGTAGAGAAGCGGAGTGAGCCCGCAGGGCGAACGGAGTGGGTAGACCCAAGGAGAGAAGGCAGCAGGGCAGTGAAAAAAAACAATCAGTATATTGAAGGAAAGTAAGGAGGAAGGTAAGCAGGGTGGTTAGAGGGATGCTTAGGGGGGTGATTATTAGGGAAAGGATTTGAGTGATAGTCAGAGGTAGGTAGAATTGTTAACAAGCAGTTAAAGAATAACAGTAGGAATAGATATTATTTAAAAGTGAGTGAGAAGGAAAGAGGGAAAGGAGATTAATGGTGGTTGAAGACTGCCATCTAGTGGTCAAACCCTGTAACAGTAGAGAGTGGAGCGATTAAGGGAGGTAGAAGGGTGTAGGGCAGAAAAAAAGGCTCAAAAATAGGGAAAAAGGCAGCAGTGAAAAGGCAGGTATGGAGGGGATTTTCAGTAAGAAGGGTATGGCTGCTGGCTATTCTGGTCAGGATCCTACACTAGCTCCTAGTAAAGAAGCACAGCAGTATCACTTATAAAATGAAAGGTGTATCTTCATATAACATACTTTGTTTAATTCCTTTGAGGTCTCTGAGAGAAGTTGTGACCTTTTTCTGTTAAGAAATGTGGCAAAACAAGGTGAGATTGGTGTCTTTGACTGGTCTTGGAATGTCCAGGAAGGCAGGGCTGGTGAGGAAAACAAAAATAGGTAGAGAAGGCTGGAGTGCTGGAGAAAATACAAGGCGAGAGAGTTCTGTGATTATAAAAAGGAACAAAAATAAGAGGTGTGACGGTTAAGCAGCATGTGTGAGTAACATACAATTAACAGGTTAAGTAGCAGAACAACATTATAGAAGCAAGCTCAAAATGCTTCAAATACAAGACCCTTCAGAAATTAGGCACAACAAGCAAGGAATCAGTGTCAGTTTCCAATTACTCTATCTTGCTGTGAAGTTGAGGCTGTATATAATTACTCAAAGATAAGATACTACCCAATGTGCATTAAATTCACATTTTCTGGTAAGGTCCATTATCACAAAACAGTAATTACTAGTAAGTAATATGATATGTATCCATTTCCATCAAATTAAAAATACAAATTAACATTTTCAACACTAAACCTTTATGTATAGATAGACTGTTTAGCAGGAACTTGTTAGCTAAGGTAATATCAATAAATTCTAGTGAGTAATATGATATGTAACCATTTCCATCAGTTTAAAAATATAAAATTAACATTTTCAAACAATAAACCTTTAAGTATAGGCAAACAGTTAAGCAGGGACACCTTCCTGTTTGTTGGCTAAGGTCCATTTCTATGGCTTACTTGTCGCTACTTAGCGCAATGCAAAATAAGATGTACAAATGGCAGGGAGACATTTAGCTTGCCATTAATAGAGTAGTAAGGGCCTCGAACACTGTGTGCAAACAAACAACTACCTGGTGTCTTCATCACCTTACCCCGTTTAGTTATGCTATCAAAGGGTTTGTCCGCTAGAGAAAGGACTTAGAAGTACAATTCTGTATGAGTTGAGCACAGCAGTAGATCAATTATTCGTAGGCTCATTCACAATTAAGTGTTGGAAGGCACTTCAGAAAAACTAACGTTCGCAAATAGCAACATTTGTATCATACAGTCTATTTAGTGGGAATCACATTCACATTTGCTTGCTTCGGTCAGTTCTTAAGAATTTGCTATTAATAGTTAAAGCAGAGTAAAAACATACCCCAGCAGAGAGACAATTGAAGTCACCAAATCAGAAAGTAATAAAGGGGCTCAGATTTGTAAGTGCAGACCTACAACTAGCTAGCACCTCCGTTTCATTACCCAGTTCAGTTGTATTAAGAAACGATTTGTCTGCTAAGGACAGACTAATTAAATAGAGCTGTTTTTAGAAATAGGGGAACAGTAGTAGTTTGTGTTTGTAGGCACAAACTTAGAAAAGGTAATAACTGTGGGTGGTTATACTCAAAAAGCAGGAAGGTCAACAGAAGGCTATTCTCCTCGTTCACCGCTTTGTGGCTGATAAGTATTTGAACGAGTAAATGGGAATAACACAGTTGTTTGCTCTGCTACAACATGGTGAAGGTTAGTGGCATGGAACATATACAGGATTCAGGTCTAATGAGGACTGGTACGCTCATTACCCTCTTATGCGGCTGCTAAGCCTGTTTGGGTACAATGCAGCTGTTTGCATACACAGCTTCTACGAGGTGGAGGTTGGCGTCAGGGAAATACTTATGCAGGACTGAGTTTTATAAAGCACAGTTCCTGATAAAGCAAGCAGAGCCGCTTTATCTCCCTGCAGCAGCAGAGCCGCGTTACTGGTGCTTAATAACCCCGGTTGGGAGAATAAGTATACAGTAATGGTTAATGCAGAAGCTGAAAATTAGGGTATATAACCTAAAATAGCACGGGAGCCATAATCTACACAATAAACCTCACTGTTACACTACAGACAAATATCCAGGACAGTAAAGTCTAGAAAGGCCAAAACTGGCCCCTGGCAAACTGGAATACTGTCCCTCTTCATATTAATAATGAATGTAACTACCTTGTTGAGATGTATCCTCCTATGTAACTGTGCACCTGTTTTATGGATTAGTTAAGGTCATTATTTAGCAAAACATCTACTTTAAAATATTTTACAAAACTGACACCGTAGTGAATATTAATGTGCTCTCTAGAAAGGTGAAACATAACAGATTATGATCAAGTTTCTAATCATAACCTACACATTATGTGTACAAGACAAGGATGCTAAGAAATTTACCTTGAGAGTGAAGCTTGACAGGTGACTCTTGGCATCTATATCAAGAACACACAGAGGGTTATGATCGGAGACCTCTATCTGCTCTATGTACTACCAGTTACAAAGTATCATGCGTATAATGACCCCAGACAAGGGTGGTGGTATAGTAATATTCAGTTCAGAGGATTATTCCAACATTATGCAGAATATTTTATTTAATGAAGAGGATTATGCACAGGTTTCTAAGAACCAAATAAATATTGCATATCAACGTATTGACAGTTATTTAGAAGAATATGTCCTGGACAAACATATTACTAATGACCTCCGTAATTTTCTTACTAATTCCTATCCTAAGGTGCCGGTCATATTCGGCATCCCAAAAGTACACAAAAGCATCATTGAACCACCTATTAGATCCATTGTTGCTGCCAGTGGCTCCAAAACACATAATCTGGCAATGTTTATAAATAAAATGACTAAGCATGTAGTGGAGAGAGCAATACATCTAGTTAAGGATTCCTGGGATTTTCTAGAACAGCTTAAACAAAATCTGTGGGCAGCTGATTTGGTATTTTTAACCACTGATGTGAAAGATCTTTTTTCCTGGATTCCTAAGCAAGAAGGAATACAATTCTTTGAAAAGACACTCTTTATATGTTCCACCTTAAATCACGATAAAGTAAACCTGGTGTGTGAAATGATGGCACTGATCTTAGAGAATAAATTTTTATTCTTTGAGGGCCAATATTTCCAACAAACAAGAGGAGTTGCCAAGGGGGCTGCCTGTGCCCTTACATGTGCAAGTATAGCACTATTAATCTGAGAATTAAGATATGTATTCCACAAAGAATTTTGGAACATCCAGTTATATTGCAGGTTTATCTGACATCTTTATTTTGTGAAAGGGAAAAGTGGAAGATACCCCTGGCTTTATTAACCACCTGAACAAAACTACTTTATTTTTGGAATTTACTTATAACTACAACACTAGAGGCATACATTACTTGGACACGGCAATTTTCCATACACCTACAGGTTTCAAATCTAACATATTTCGTAACAGTATTTTTTGTAATTCTTACCTTCATTATACGAGCAACCATCCACTTTCACAGAAAAAGAGCTTAGTCAAAGGACAGACTATAAGAATTACACACATGACTTCAGATTTGACTGATGTGAGGCAGGAATTTTTCACATTAAGAGATCTGTTTTTAGAAAGGGGATACCCCAAACAGATGGTGGAACACATTATTGAGGAGGTTTACACAGGATGGGGAAAAATATAAGCCCCTGTTAGGAAACCACCCATTAACTAATATAGTCCCCACAGATCCTGGAGAAACGAAGCTTTATGAGCATGCATGTTTAGTGCAATACAGTCCTATATCATATGAAGTGAAAAACATATTAAAAAATAACTGGAGTATATTTAGGGTCAATAATGATGTAACTGCAGTGGGAGATAAACCAGTTTTTATCAGCAAGGTAGGCATGAATATTAAACATCTTATGGAAAACAAGTTGAATTTACCGACAGAAGGTGGCTGTGGTACAACACCTTGTGGGAGGTGCTCCCAATGTATTAATATTTTCAAAGCATCTCAAACCCACCTAGCTAATAAGATGGCATCTAAGGTTATATTCAAGAAAAGAAATTGTTTTACCACCAGAGTGGTGTACCTTGCTCTATGTGATACGTGTAACGGATTCTATGTTGAAAAAATGGATAGGTTATTGAAAAGCAGAATCTATGAGCACATATATGATGTTAAAAACAAGAAGGATATAAGTGCATTATATAGGCATTCCCTCACTTGTTCTAATTTTAAAGGTTTTAAATTTGGTATTTTGGATACTGTGGACATAGATTTGGGGGTGGGGGTGACTGGAAGAATTTATTAAGTAAAAACGAGCTGGTTTGGCAACTCAGACTAGCAGCTAATTTTTCACCAGGTATAAATGATTCCTTGACAATACTTCCAGCCCTGAAAGAAAAATCTATCAAACTTTAAGTATTTTAACATTTTTATATGCATCATTGTGCCTGCAGTTTTAAATATATGCTGAAGGTATTTAATATATAACAGTGTTTTATCTGTAAAAAGCTAAGTTGGCTTGAATATTAACATCCTGTGTATTTAATATTGCTCATGTAACCATTTTACATGTGACTTTTTTGACAATACCATTGGCTTAATTTTATCCATTATGTAACATGTACTGGTATACAAAGGGTTCTTGATTCAGTGTGCTTTATTCTGATGAAGTCTTCTATGTGAAAGACGAAAGCACTTAATCTTGGTGTGTTTTTACTGCAATAAACAGAGTTCATATACAGGCTTGTTTGGTGAATGGTGTAAATAGACCAGGATGGGGGCACCAGGTGCTATGGGGGGTGTTGTGGAGCCCTTTTGCCTAAGGCACAACTTGACCTGAGGCCGACCCTGTCTGAACAATAGGATTTATGAAACTCTAATGAGCAGCATTACTGACTGACTATAATCCTTGGTAATTTACAAGAAAATTAAACATTTTTTGAGGGATAGGGAAAAATGTGGAAATGTTCAGGGTTCTGCAAAATCTGGGACAGCTGAGAGACTCAGCAGGCAGAAACAAAAGAGCCCCTCTATCAGAAAGTAAAGCAGCTTTTAAAAGCTGTCACACACTTTGTTCTGCCTCACTTTTTGTTTATAAGTGTGGCAGAGTAAAGTACTAACAACTGTTAGATACTGTTTGCCAGCCACATGCAAGACCCAGTCAAAACAGCCCTTAGAGGTTGGTGACAAACTTTTGTTAAGCACCCTTACATGCTATTACTATCAGGTCATGTGCTAGAGAAGCATTTTTTCTTGATATCAGATCATCATCATGGTGTTTCGTGCATTACATTAAAGTTGCACATATAATAGGGTCAGCTTCTTATTGGGACCCTTCTGTAACTTTTACTATGCATATGTTTGCACTGTGCATTTGCTATGTTAATGCACATTATCTTGGCATCTCTGTCTTCCCCCTTGTTTGTCCCTTAAGGTCATGTACCTTATTACTTTGTGCATAGTCCTTTTTTAGTTATTGCATGTTTTCATAACTCTTCACGTTACACTTTTGTAACTGCTCTTTGCACTGGGCCATGATTGAAAAGAGTCCTTAGACCAATGCAACTATGAGGATTACAACTCAAAGAATAAGTAAACATCTACACTGAAGTGCATGTGCTGAAGTACACGTGCATCCCTAAGAGTTTACAGCTGTAATAGCTATATCAATATGTATACATTGCATAGCACTGAGAATTGTGTTAACATTATGTTACTGAAGTGGCTGAAAAACACTGGAAACATGAGCCACAAAGCATCATAGAAAATTATGAAGTTTACATCACAAGGGATCACCCATTACCAACAGTTCAAAAGATAGATGCTAGAAAAATGGATATAGTGGTCCAAGAAAAGAAGACAAAAGTAACATTGATCATTGAAATTGCCGCAATCAGTGACTACAGTGTCTTGCGTATGGAGTGACACAAAGTCATAAAATATCAGGATCTGCAGGCAGAAACAAGAGCAGTGGGGAAGAAGGATAACCAGACAGTTCCAATAGTAGTAGGAGCAATGGATCTTATAAAAATGAATCTACAATTTAGATATGTTAATACATGTAACCCCGTACGAACTGCAGAAGGAGTCATTACTGGGCACATTGCAGGTGCTGCAAACAGCACTTTTGGCTGACATCTAATATTCAAACAATGCTAATTTCATGAACTTTAATCATGCTTTGATATAGGAATGGGATCCATTCCTGTCATGGTATTAGAAACCCAAAAGATTTGGAGAAATTAAAAAAGGGTCCATGTCAAGTAATTCCTGTATACACCTACCTACTTGCCACAACCAATGGTGCTGTTAAGCAGGAATGACCATAAAACATCAGCTAGACCCCCCCCAAAAAAAAAAATACTCAGAATTTATTTTACTGTTTTCTTTTATTCTGTCAGCAGTACTTCATTTACACTCCTTAAACTTTTTAATATCATCATCTTTCTTTTTCAAGAGAGCTAAAACTTTGAAGTATCTCTAGTTGGTCTTTTACCGTAAGTTAAGTCAATTTTTATCTAACTAATCACTCACTGTTTAATTCCAACACATCATCTCTCTCTTTCTCTCAAATCTGATAACCCTACAACTCCAGCTCAGGGTAATTGAGGAGCAAGTTCTTATTCAAGCACTCAGTGGGTAAAAGCAGAAAAACAATTCTGAATGAGATGCCAGTCCATGAACAAAAAACAACTGGGTCAGAACAACAGAGATAAATGCATTAATATAACAACAAGCTTTCACAGAGTGCTTTTAAAACAAATATACATATTACAACCATATTACAACCATTTAAATGCACAGAATAAATCATCTGACTGCATAACTTAGTTAATTTAATTAAGCATCTCTGCTCTTAAAGCAATACCACCTAGTCTATAGCTTCACATTCTTTACATTTTGCCGTTTCAGTTTCAGTGAGGACTTTATATTAATAAAACCCTTCAATCCAGGTGGAGCATCTACTGTTAGTTCTGTTATCCATCTGTATTCAGTTTTCTGTCCTTGTTCTGATGTCTTCACTTCTCAGATTATTACCAAAAACTGTGAAACAGCAAGAATGATGCTTAGACAATGCACTAGTTTCCATCCTCCTCCTTATTTCTAGCAAGTGCTCAAAAAAGCATTCCTTTTACCTCCTGCTATATTTACCAACACAAATTACATTTTACATACAGCAATACAGACAATATTTTGTGACTCACAGTCAGGAATATTCTTTAAAATAAAACTCTTCCACTCAAAAGATATGTAAAAGATTTACAAACACACACACATAGTTTTATACACGTGTGTATGTATGTATATATATATATATATATATATATATATATATATATATATATATATATATATATATATGGGATTGGTACTGATCTTCGAAGGAACTTTTGACTGAAGCACAAACAGCTGGGCATACTTCCGTGAAAGTGCTTTTTATCGAAAAAGGACTTTTGTGAAAGTATGCCTGCAGCTAGAGGGAGTCATGGGGGAATGACCGTTGCGGAGATTGTACTACGGTGCGGATAAGGGAATATTCCATTTTTCTCACTGTAGTGCAATCTTGGAGTTAGAATATTAAAGTAGGGGGGTGTGGGGGGCACAGAGAGGCTTGCCCAACTGCATAAAAGTAGATTTATTGTTTTGTTTTGTTTTTTTTTATCGCACTTTAACAAAAGCGCTTTTTCAGTGAAAGCGCTTTCATTAAAGTGTGTTCGGTGATTGTGGATCCGGACTATTGAACTTTCGTTCAATAGTCCTAGATCTATCGATCTATCTATATATATATATATATATATATATATATATATATATATATATACATAAATATATTATCTATATATAACACAAACAATATTTTTGCAGGACACAAGCCCCCCCCCCTACTCGATCCTAATTATTTATACCAAGTCTAAGATCGCATTACAGTGGGTAATGCTACTCAGTGCTAGAAGTCTAAATCTCGAAATGCACTCATTCAAGGCACTCCTTGAAATGGAGAACATCGATATCTGTGCAGTGACTAAGATCTCTAGAGAGCAGCCCCGCATTACCTGGCTATAACTCATACCACACTTTTCGGCCATCTAACCTATACCAGAACACCAAAGGCAGAGGTGGGTCCATATTCATTAAGGATATCCACACCTCCAGGCTAGTTGCGCAGCATAATGCATCCAAGGTTATCCAAGTGCAACTAACTCTGGGCAAAACTGCAATCCAAATTGTAGCTTGCTACAGGTCCCCCACCATGCCCCAGGATTCCCTCTCCTCTTTTCTTGATATACTGGAAATATTAGGGTTCAACCAAACACCCTAATAATGGGCAATTTCAACTACTCCACCATTAACTGGGAAAACTACTCATGTACCAACTCCTTCACTCAACAATTTCTGGAATTCATAAATTCCAATGCCCTGGATCAACTTATCCACACCCCACCAGGGGCAGCAATATCCTAGACCTAGTCATTATCAAAATGAGTGACCGGTGCTCCACACCTAAAGGCAACTCCTCATTGGTCAGATCCAACCATAAGCTAATCACCCTAGATATCCGCATCCCACCCCCACCCAACATTAGGAAACCATAGTAAAAAATTTCTCAAAAGCCAACTTCATGCTTCTTAAGACAGAAGTGGTGAACTTCATGACACCCATGCAGATGGACAATACAGTTACAAATGCTGAATCCTACACAAATGCACTCTATAAGCACTTACACGAGTGCATGAATCATGCTATCCCAAACAAAACCAAGATGGTATCCTCCAAAAAAAAGGAAGCCAATCTGGTGGTCCCCTGCCATAAACAAACTCTACAACAGAAGGAAGAAAGTGTTGCAAAAGCGAGTAAAATCCCATTAGTGGAGGAGCTCCCTGGTCAGCCTCGCTAAGAAGCTGAGATCCCTTATAAGATCCTCCAAAGCTAGTTATGAAAACAAAATTGAAACTGATTCTAAGGGCAGCCACAAAGCATTCTATAGCTATGTCAGGCATCTCAGTGGCAACACCCAGATCTGCTCTGAGTTACAGCACAATGGCATGAAAATGACGGATCACTGAAGAAGGCTATATGCCGAAACCGGTATTATTTTGTATTCACACTTTTCGCTGTCAAAAAATAATTGAAGTGTATTCTATGGTGCTGGCTATTGTTTTTTGGATACTATTGAAGTTTCTTTTGGCCGTTGCACCAGCCCTGCGTGTGAGGTTTTGTTGTGGTGTTTCATGAAAATGACAGAACCAACTGATATTGCCAGCATCCTGGCAGATACGTTCAGTGCTAACTTTACCCCCCTTTCAGCCCCAAAGGGCCCATATCTATACAGGAAGAATGCAGAGTCCCTGTAATCACAACTATGCAGGTAAAAGCTGCACTCTCTAAAGCCAAAAACACAGCATCCATGGGACCAGACAACATCCCAGGCTGTGTTTTACATGAACTTCAGAATGAACTGGCTCCCCACCTAAGTACCATGTTTAATCATAGTCTCACATCAGGCTTTGTGCCCACTGAATGGTGCACAGCAACAGTTATCTCACTCCGCAAAGGGGGAGCCACCACTGATCCCATGAACTATCGCCCTATTAGCCTGACAAGCCTGGTCTGCAAGGCCATGGAACGTATCATCATGGAACTCATAAACAAAGACATTGGTAACCTCCAAACACTGGACCCCACCCAGTTTGGGTTTGAAAAAGGCAGATCATGCCTTTTGAACCTGATTGACGTTTTTGAGGCAGTCACCAAAGCCGTAGATGAGGATAAGGTGGTTCACACAGCCTATCTTGATCTCGCCAAGGCTTTCATCACCATCCCCCATTCTGGAATTCTAGCTAAACTCACTAAACTAGGCATAAATCCCTACGTCACAAGATGGGTTGCCAACTGGCTCACTGACAGAACCCACACTGTAAAAGTTGCAGACTCCAAATCTGACTTCAAACCAGTGACAAGTGGAGTACCACAGGGTTCAGTCCTGGGACCTCTCCTGTTTGGTATCTACTTCTCTGAAATACAGGCTAACACAGGAGGCCTCTGGCTAACGATGTTCACAGATGACTGCAAACTAGGAGCCATAGTCGAGTCCCCAAATGATGTGGACATCCTACAGAAGGGCCTCACTGAGACAGATGCTTTGTGTCAGAGGCATGGCCTCAAGCTCAATGCCAAAAAGTGCATTGTCATCCCCTTTGGTAAAAACTCTGTACCCATGAATTACCACAGAAACAGCAGTCTACTTAATGCTGAATGTGTGATAAGAGACCTTGGGACCCAGGTGGACAGTAGTCTCTCCTTTGATGCTCACATTGCCACAGTAGTCAGGAAATATTTCTATGTGGCACATCTCATCACAAAACGGTTCTCCTCCAGGAAAAAAATGTAATTGTTCCCCTCTACTCGGCACTCATTAGACCCATTATAGAGTACAACACCCCTTCTGGAATGTATCTCACAAGACATCTGCAGCAGCTTGAAAGGCCACAGAAGTACCCCACAAAGAGGATTACTGGCCTCAAACAGATGCCCTACACTTCTTCTTCTTTAGGCTTTTCCCAGTTAGGGGTCACCACAGCAGATCACCTGTCTGCTCATGATTGGCAGTGGAGTTTTATGGTATCAAGTTGTCAGCACGACGCCCAACCTTCCACAGAAGGCACACACATGCATGCACTCATACCTAGGGCCAAGTTAGAGTGTCCAATCCACCTACAGCATGTCTTTGGGATGTGGGAGGAAACTGGAGCACCTGGAGAAAACCCACGCAACCACAGGGAGGACATGCAGATTCCACACAGAAGGCATCCCAGCTGAGGATCGAACCAGAGAACTTCTTGCTGTGAGGTGGCAATGCTAACCTCTGCACCACCGCGGCTGCCCTACACTGACCATTTCAAAAAACACCAGCTTTACTCTGTAGCATATCACCTACTCCAAGGAGATCTCTGCCTAACATAGAAAGCTATGTTAAACCCAGAGCTGTTGGACATGCTACACCTAAATAAATCCCAATCCCTCCGAGCTACACACTCTAGGGACCTAAACCTTGTCACCACAATAAACAGGACATGCTGGAGGGATAGATTCCTGTCCTAGAGACTTCCTATACTCTGGAACTAGCTACCCATCTATGTCAAGCAACGTTCCTCATTAGCACCCTTCAAGAAAAATCTTGATGAGTGGATGGGAAATAGGAAATACGCCCCAGGGATCACTTCTGTGGCTCTGCTCGACAGGGGTACAGGAAATTAACTTTCTTGGGTGGCGTAAGCCAGGGAACCTTGTTGGCTAGGCTTACTTAGGCCCTTGGGCTGATAGCCTAGTACCTACCTATGAACCTATGAAAAGGGGAATTTACCCAGTCCACACTATACTGTGATCTCAGTCAAAATGGTTTGATGAACCAAATTGTTGACCATATGGTCTTGACCATATGGGTTTCAACAATCTGGATGTTTGATAAACTGGCACAGACCCATGGGTTCCTATTATATTTTTCAATGCTCAAATGAGAGATCAACACAATATCAAGCCAAAACAGCTAAAACAACCTAACAGCAAAAGTAAAACAATAGAATATCCTAGCATCTGCTAATTATATACATCAAACTTTGAGATCGCATCACAGTGCGGAATAAAGCAATAACCTGGTCCCTGCTATGCCACGAGCCTGCATAACAATACTCCAACCCCACTCAGTATTCTGCCTCCACTTCAGTGTTCATGCTTTTTTGCATAACGTTACGCCAGTCCTTAATTTGCGTGTTCGACTATACAATGGAATATACATAAGACCAAGTCATAAAAGTGCTATCAAAAGCTAAAACTACTAATGTCCATGGATGCATCTTAAACAGCATGAAGCATGATTTAACAACAATCCTAGCAGCACACCTCAGTCTCATCCTCCATACAAGTTTTGTACCAAGTTAACTGAGAACAGCTACAGTCATTCCCCTGTATAAGGGAGGACCTTCCACAGACCCAGGCAATTACATACCCATAAGTCTGACCAGCCTCATATGCAAAGTCATGGAAAGACTTATCATGAAACTAATCAATCAGAACATATGGAACCTCAAAACACTGGACCTGTCTCCATTTGCATTTGTCAAGGGCAGGTCATAATTACTCAGTCTGGTGGATTTTTTAAAAAGGTCACCAAAGCAATTGATGAAGGCAAAATGGTACACACCGTATACTTCTACCTGGCCAAAGGTTCTGACACAATACCCCACTCTGGTAATGTAGAAAAGCTAAGTAAACTGGGGAATAAATCCCTATGTCACCCACTAGATTGCAATCTGGCTCACAGATAGGACACAGGAAATCAAAATAGGGGAAGTTACCTCCATGACAACACTAGTCATCAGTGGAGTCCTACAGGGTTCTGTGCTGAGACCTCTCCTGTTTTACATCTACTTTTCTGACTAAGGTTGCAGATGATTACAAGCTAGGAGCAGTCATTGAATTCCCCAATGACTTAGCCATCCTCCAGGGATATTTGCCCCAAATTGTAACTGGTACTAAAAATAACAGACTGAAACTAAATGCCAAAAAATGCATTACTGTATCCTTTGGAAAGTCATCTACCTCAGGGAACTACCACATTGACAATACACCCCTATGTGTTGACCCAGTTGTTTAGGATGTGGAAACTTGAGAGGACAGTGACCTAACTTTTGACCAAAGTGTGACAATTGTAAGAAAGTCCTTCTATATTGCAGCTTATAAACAAAGGAATTGTGTCTAGATCTGTGGATGTCATTGCCCCTTTAATCAGTTAGTCCAATCATTGAGTATAATATCCACTTTGGCATGTGTCTGCCCAGACACATGCAACACATGGAACACCCACAGAGGTACCTTTCTAAAATGATACAAGTCCTAAACAACATGTCCTGCATGGACAAACTCAAAGCCTTGTCCTTATACTCCTGTAGACTGTTAAGAGGAGACCAGTGTCTGTCATACAAGGCATCCTCTGAGTCATTACTGATGGATTTACTATACTTCAGAAAGTCGAATGGCATCAGAAATACTTGGTCTAGGCATCTAAACCTCTTTTGCAACATCGACAGAATGGTTTGGAGAGACAGACTCCCCATCCACATAAAGCAAAGTTCATCCCTGTCCATTTTCAAGCACAACTCAGATGTATGGGTAGGAAACAGAAAATTTACTCCAGGACTGCCCTGTGTACTACTAATGGACACAGGCAGCTCCTCAATGCTTCATCCCATGCATGGGTTCCCTTAAATTATCTGTGGTATAATCCAAGTCATTCTCATTAGGGGTAATATATAATTATTGACCATGGGATGGGAAAGGCCAATCTCTTAACAAATGGGATAGGTTAATTTGAGCACAAAGAGAGAAATTGATTAAACATAAAATAGTCTGCAAGGGCATCTAGCCTAGTACTTACCTTTGAATCTATATATATATATATATATATATATATATATATAGAGAGAGAGAGAGACATATATATATATATATATATATATATATATATATATATATATATATATATATATGAATGCAGCCAAATATCAAAGCAGCTATTGCAGAATGGTCACAGTCTCAAGCCAAGTCAAGTTATAAATCCACAGAATATTCACAGTCTCAAGCCAGGTAAGGTTATAAATCCACGTCTTGACGGGTTGGGAGGGTGGCCTAATGATCAAGGTGTTTGCCTTACAAACACAAGGTGCAGCGTTTGAGTCTCACAAGGGATAATTATCTAGGCTTAAAATGGCTCGCAAGGGCAGTTAGCTTAGTACTAATCTATGAATCTATGAATCTATGAAATTTCCAGATAAAATCCCTTTATTGCAAGTAAGTTACAACAGTTAAGCACTTTCATCAGACCATAAACAAGCAGACTCAGCCCCCCCCCCTTTTTATACTCATGCAAATAGTCAAATTTCTAATGAACAAATCACAGTCAATCCTATCCTCACAGCACCTCCCCACCATTAAATTAAAGCACTCACAGTAAAAATACAGGAGGAATCTGTTTATGCAACGCCATTGGCGGCTGAAGGCACGAGTATGAGTATGTCAATGGTAAGGAGAACAACAGAGCTGGATCCTGTGGTCAGACCGAAGGCTTCAGTGCTTTCAAGGAGCCGTTTTGTTCTCTTCCTTTGCCCATAAGGAAGAGGAAACAGTCATTAGACAATAGAGAGACTTGGGGGGGAGGGGGAGCCAGGGAGCGAATACATTAGAGAGAATGTGGAAAACTGTGGACAGGACTTGATATAGAATATATCCACCAGACATTTATCTGAGATTGAATGATCTTTATTGAGCAGAGATTTGTCGTTTATCCCTGCTCAATCTGCAGTTTTAACTGATGTGTTGGTGGATCTTAGAATGTTTATGCATAATGTGCAACTGAAATTATTATTTAAAGATACGGCACAGTGTAGTAATGAGTTTAAATTTGCCAAGCCGAATTCCATCACAGTCATCCATATTCTTATATAGCTACACCCTCAGTATTCATCCATTTTGGTCAAATTTATGCATCTGCTAGCTAACCTTAATCTGCAATAACTTAATCATATATAACAGCATTCAAGAATAATGTTTTACATACTGCAGTCAATAGGGTTACCACCTGTCCCACTTTGCGAGGGACAGTCCCTCTTTGGGAAGTTGTGTCTTGTAAATAAAGTGAAAAAATGGCAAATGTCCTGAGATTTTAGGACAAAATAATTTTCTATATTTTATGTAATAGTTGCATAAAACAGTTATTATGCATCTGAAACACCTAAATGTTATAAGAAACAGAATAAGGAACTAAAATGCTACAAGAATAAACTTTTATTTAGGCAAAAAAATGAAGTTCTGTCCTTTGTACTGGTCGTGGGTATGTTTTGCCCTGCAAAATCTGATGTTTGCAGCACAAATGTCCCACTTTGGGCATTTGGAAAGGTGGCAACCCTAGCAGTCAATATGCTTTATACCTGATGCCAGCACATGCACATTCACCTTACCACACCTGGTTATTTTACTCTTCATCTCATTTAATCCCTTTAATATTTCTTCCTTTCTCCATTCTTCATCCCATGATTCCTTCATCCTCACCTAAAGTTGCATACCTATTTTCTTTATTCACCCTCTTTCTCTTCTCACTCCTGGATACAGTTTTCTCCTGACTCCTATTCACACCTGGTAACCCCATGATCACATTCTATTCATACCCGTTATCCTCGTTGAAGCAACTATCTTCTCTCAAATTTTTTTAATACCACCTTCATCTACATCACTAATAGTAGCACTGATATACCTTCTTTCAGTTCTCATACAATCAACACTTTTGCATAGTTATAATTAACCTTTTTATACTTTTAAAATGTTTACTCTCTCAACCACAAAAATTAGGTTATTGTAATTTTACCCATTCGATCAAAACTTAAATATTTAGAAAAATATTTAAAGGCAGAAGCTGCAGCCATGCACCCAATTTCCACACCTAAAATAACCAAACGTCTGACCTAAATAATTAAAGATTTTATTCTCTCTTCCTTTTGGTATAAGGATCTGATAATCTGCTGCACTTTTTCCAGAAAATACAACTTAATTCCATCACTTCATACCCTCTCTGGATTTACTAACTGTAAGTAAACCAAGAAGATTTCAAAACTCTCTGATTTAACAAATAAAAAAATAAGCACATTTTCCTACAAATTTTAATTTATTTAAGTGCATATCAGGTAAGCAATATTGCAAAAACTGATAAAAAATAGAGGTAAAACATCAAAAATATCAAAATAAAACAAATATAATGCTGAGGTACATTATTTGTGGAATAACATATCAAAAAGATACATTTTGAGAGATTTATTAAATCCATTTTAGGCCTGTCCCATTTTGGCTAATTTTATATCACAATACATTCAACTTTTTTTTTTTCATCTTACATGTGACAGGAATTGTTTTTCACTACCAAGCTGCACAAATTTTGCAGAAGCTGACCCATATTGCACATATGTGCATTACCAGATTTCATCTAGAAATATTCACCACCTTCATCATTCAGTTTAGCCTTCTTGAACTTTACGTATTTGCATGTTATTTCATTCATTCTTTCATTTTCTGATACCAGCGTTATCTTTTTCAGTGTTTTTGCAGGGAGCAGGGCCTAACCCAACACACACATGGCAGGAGGCAAATAAACTCATCCTGGACAAGACATCAGCCTATATCTGGACTCACTCACGCACCTGCATATAGATGGCACACCCACTTGTGGGCAATTTGTCAGCTCACTAACAGCATGTCTTTGGGACATATGAGGAAACGAGAGCTTTGGGAGGAAAGCAGAAGCTTGAGCTGCAAGCAAAATAAAATGTGGGCGCAGGGAAGGTGTGCGTACCATGCAATGAAGGCACCTCAGCTCAGAAATGTGGGCGCAGGGAAGGTGTGCATACCATGCAATGAAGGCATCTCAGCTCAGAAATGTGGGCGCAGGGAAGGTGTGCATACCATGCAATGAAGGCATCTCAGCTCAGAAATGTGGTCGCAGGGAAGGTGTGCATACCATGCAATGAAGGCATCTCAGCTCAGAAATGTGGGCGCAGGGAAGGCGTGCATACCATGCAATGAAGGCATCTCAGCTCAGAAATGTGGTCGCAGGGAAGGCGTGCATACCATGCAATGAAGGCATCTCAGCTCAGAAATGTGGGCGCAGGGAAGGCGTGCATACCATGCAATGAAGGCATCTCAGCTCAGAAATGTGGACGCAGGGAAGGCGTGCATACCATGCAATGAAGGCATCTCAGCTCAGAAATGTGGACGCAGGGAAGGCGTGCATACCATGCAATGAAGGCATCTCAGCTCAGAAATGTGGACGCAGGCAAGGCGTGCATACCATGCAATGAAGGCATCTCAGCTCAGAAATGTGGGCGCAGGGAAGGCGTGCATACCATGCAATGAAGGCATCTCACCTCAGAAATGTGGGCCTTGGGGAAGGCGTGCATACCATGCAATGAAGGCATCTCAGCTCAGAAATGTGGACGCAGGGAAGGCGTGCATACCATGCAATGAAGGCATCTCAGCTCAGAAATGTGGACGCAGGGAAGGCGTGCATACCATGCAATGAAGGCATCTCAGCTCAGAAATGTGGACGCAGGGAAGGCGTGCATACCATGCATTGAAGGCATCTCAGCTCAGAAATGTGGGCGCAGGGAAGGTGTGCATACCATGCACTGAAGGCATCTCAGCTCAGAAATGTGGGCGCAGGGAAGGTGTGCATACCATGCACTGAAGGCATCTCAGCTCAGAATCCAACTGCTGTTTCAAGCACTATGAGACAGCAATGCTGACTGGTGAGCAGATGTGCTATGTTTTCTGTTGACCTTTGCTGGTTAGTTGACTACTCAAGTGTCCATGCATGTTGCATTTACTCCTGCTTGTGTACCCTGGGTTAAAGGATGAAAAGGGTCCATTATGATTAGTTCACTTAGCAGTTAACATGTGATTAAACTAAAGCTGAACATCCTGTTGTAGGGACTTTCTGGGTGCCTTCTGCTTATTTGACTTGCATGTGCTACTGATTTCTGTGTCTCTGGTGTGCCAGTAAATAGGCATTGCAAAGTGTCATTTAGTGTGGGGGATACCGATGGGCCTTGGTCTGTACATCCCTTGATTTTAGTGGTCATGTTTTAATTAAGTTCACTAGATGCTATCCTACAGTGAAACTTTATACATTTCTAACACAAGTTATTCCTGCTTCTTTTTAAGTATTTTGGGAAAACTTGTCTTTTTTAACCTTTAGCCAGAATTTGCTCTCCCCTCTACCTTTCCAGACAACTCTTATTTACTGCCAGATCTATACAATAAAAGCTTGCCATTATTTTGACTATCACTATCAGGTGGATGTGGTGTTTATCCCCAAAACTTGGCTAGATGAAAACTTTGGACCATATTTGAAGGCATCCATTCTGACGACACTGTGAATTATCTAGGTAAGGTAAACTCAGTAGCACAGTTACCAAGTGCTTTAATTCTTAGTTCAAACTATCCAAGTAAGCCATGGAAACACCATTCACTTTGTTTACATTCTTCCAGATAAAGTGAACTTCAGATTTACCATGATACACTATACACTGGGATATCTGGGATAATTTCTGAAAGATCAATTTCCTTATCACTGCATTGAAAGTTCAGCCCGGATAGATCACCTTGGGTGATTTTTGTAGTGGGGCCAATGATCAAGCAGATAAAATCACAATTGAATGACTACATGCTATGAATAGTTTGGGTTTCCACTGTTGCTTGTATCAGAAGTCAGTCATTGGATTTCATCTCCCACCCTGGTCTAAATTGACATACAACTTGAGGTGGGAATAGTCTTCTGATCAGAATTATTGTCTTTTTCACTTTAACCCAAGTCTCCCCCAAACTGACTTTGCCTCCCGATATTGAACTGATTCATTACAGTGATGATTTTATTTGGTTGGTTGGTTATTTATGTATTTATATTTGTTTACTGGGGTACTGCACTGATCTCAATGGACTATTTGCAAGCACAGCCTGGGTGAATAGGCTCACATAATAAATGAACAAAACATATTTATAGCTACAAAGATATGCTTAAACAAATATGCATACATATTTACAGATGCAGGAATATGCTGCAACATTTAGTTCAGAAACAATTTACAAAGTCAAAACAATGATGGAAAAACGGAATTATGCATAGCAGAGATTTATGGACAAGATGTAGCCATAATGACAGAGATATTTTTTGCTACAGGGATAGCAGCATATCATTATACAGAGATGGATGAAGACATGAGAAGAGGCAAATGAGAATATTTGCAAGAAAGGACACCAAAGGGAGAAGACAGAAAAAGAGAAAGAGGCATGCAGAAGGAAGAGGAGTAAAAAGGAGAAAAAGTATAAGAGAGATGCAAAGAGAAGAGGGAAATAGGATGAATGGAAGTCATTAAGGAAGGGGATGAAAAGATGAGATATGAAAGGATGAAATAGGGATAAAGGGGTGTGTGAGAGAGCTGCAGGCTTCATGTAATGTGACCTCAGTGAGTACAGCTGCACTTTTCTTGGGTGAAGAGGTGTTCCTTGAGCTGTTGTCTGAAGTCAGAGTACTCTTGGAAGTCGCAGACTGAGAAAGGAATGGAGTCCCATAGTTAGGTGCTAGAATGGAGAATGCATGGTTAGTGCAATAAAGTTTATTTTTTTGTAGTTAGTAGGGTATATAGATTGAGAGATATCCCTGAGTTATATGTGGGGATTTGGTGAAAAGTTTTTGAGTGAGAGGGGGCAATGTCTCAGGAGAAAAGGCTTTGTGAATTAGTGGTCTTAGTGGTCCTAGTAGGAGGCTGACTCTCAAATGTACTTGGAGATGTTTAGCTTTGGTGGGAGTTAGGCATATCTGTTATTGGGGAGACAGTAATAAACTGGCAGATTTTACTGGAGATGGATTGTAAGGTGGTGGCATTTTTGTTTGAGGCGTCACCTAAAATGGGTAATCCATACTCAAGTTGAGATAAGAGTACTCTTAATAGGTCAGATCCTGTTGGAACTCATCATGACGATCTCCCACTAGTTAAATCAGGTAACAGAACTATTGCTGGTCTTTTGAATCAAGTCACCCCTGGAGTATGTAAGCACTATGCCTATCTACTGAGTGTTGGTATATGCAGGAACTTTGCAGCCTGGGTTGAACTGGGGAAAAACTGGAAACATACATGGGATCACCTGCTCAAGGATAAGCTCAGTCTGCATGATCATTACTTGGTATAACGATCAGAAGAGTCATGTAAGCAGAAAAAAATCTTATCCAGAAAAATGTCTGCAGTATCAAACTGATTGCCTGGACTACTATAAGTGTCTGATAAGCTGTGCAGACCAGCTAATTTTATTATTCAAAAGGCCTTTTCATCCCCCACTAGTGAGAAATCAGTTCAATGCCTGGCTGACAAGGTTCCCTAGCAGTCTATCCCCTGGTCATGGCCATACCTTATTGCAATGGTTCAAAATGGAGTACTGAAACATTTGCTCATCTGAGTTTCTTTATGTTCTTAGGTTCATAGGTGTGTAGTAGGCTAATAGCCCTGAAGCCTTTACAAGCCAAGCCCATAGGATTACCGCATCATGCCGCCCGACTTTAGTTCCAAGTGCTTCTGCCGAGCAGAGCCACTGGAGTGATCCCTGGGGTGAATTTTCAATTTCACATCCACTCATCAAGATTTATCTTAAAGAGGGCCAGAGAGGTGCTCTGCTCGACATGTATGGGAAGTCTGTTCCATAGCATGGGACGTCTCTGGGTTATGAATCTGTCCCTCCAGCATGTTCTGTTGATTATGGTAATGAGGTTGAGGTCTCTGGAGTGTGTGGTGTAGAGGGATTGGGATTTCTTTAGATGTTACATTTCTAACAGAGCTGGGTCAAACATGACTTTGTAAGTCAAGTAGAGATCGCCTCTAAGTAGCCGATATGAGACAGAGAATAGTTGGAGTTTTTTGGGTCTGTCCATATAGGACAAGTGTTTAAGGCCTAGGATCCTTTTTGTGAGGCACTTTTGCAGCCTCTCCAGTTGTTGCAAGTGTCTAGTGAGATACATGCCAAATGGGGCATTGTACTCAATGATTGGTCTAATGAGGGAAGAGTAGAGGGAGGCAATGACTTCTTTTTTCCTGGATGCAAAACCCTTAGTAATGAGATGTGCCCCATAGAAGGAATTTGACCACACTGGCAATGTGGTGGTCAAAAGAAAGGTTGCTGTTAACCTGTGTTCCTAGATCTCTTATAACGCCTTCTGTGTTCAGTGGACTACCACTGATGTGGTAATTCAAGGTAACCAGGTTTTTCCCAAGGGGGATGACGACACATTTTTTGGCATTGAGCTTAAGGCCATGGTTCTGACACTAGTCGTTTGTCTCATTGAGGCCTTTCTGTAGGATGTCAACATCACTTGGGGAGTTAATAATAGCTCCCAACTTGCAATCTTCTGTGAACTTTGTCAGCCAGAGTCCCTTTGTGTTGGCCTGGACTTCAAAGAAGTAGATACCAAACAGAAGAGGACCCAGGACCAAACCCTGTGGGACTCCACTCATGACTGGTCGACAGTCTGATTTGGAGTCAGCTACTTTCACACTGTGGGTTCTGTCTGTGAGCCAGTTTGCAACCCACCTAGCGATATAGGGGTTGACACCTAGCTTAGTGAGTTTTTCTTTGATTCCTGAGTGAGGAATGATATCAAAGGCCTTGGCCAGATCAAGGTAGGCTGTATGAACCACCTTGCCTTCATCCACAGCTCTGGTGACTGACTCAAAGAAGTCAACCAAGTTAAGCAGGCATGATCTACCCTTCACAAAACCAAACTGTGTAGGATGCAGAGTTTGGAGATTCCCTATATCCTTGTTTATTTGGTCCATGATGATGTGTTCCATAACTTTGCCTATCAGACTCATCAGGCTAATTGGGCGATAGTTCCCAGGGTCTGTAGTCACTCCTCCTTTGTGGAGAGGGATGACTGTAGCAGTGGGCCATTCAGTAGTGACAAAACCTGAGGTGAGGCTGTGATTGAACAGGGCACACAGGTGAGGTGCCAGTTCACTCTGTAGTTCATGTAGAACACAGCCGGGGGTATTGTCATGTCCCATAGAAGCTGTATTCTTGGCCTTGGACAGTGCTGTTTTAACCTGTGCAGCAGTAATCCTGGGTGCCTGGTAATCTACTGGTATTGTAATTGGTCCTTTGGAGGGGAGGGGTAAAAATGGCACTGAATTTGTCAGCCAGTATATCGGCAATATCTGTTGGCTTGGTATAGGAGGTACCATTGTGCAGTAGCTCAGAGCAAATCTGGGTATTGTCGTGGAGATTCTTTACATAAGTATAGAAGGCCTTGCAGTTGTGTTTACTATCTGCTGCAATTCTGTTTTCATAGCTAGCTTTAGAGGATTTGATGAGGGATCTCAACCTTTTGTTGAGGCTGATAAGGGAGTTTTTTCCAGTCTTGGGACTTCACCTTATTCTGCATCAGTTTCCTCCTTCTGTTGTAGAGTTTGTTTATGGTAGGGGACCACCAGATTAGCTTCCTTTTTTTGAGGAGAACGTCTTGGTTCTACCTGGTATGGTGAGATCCATGCATTTGTGTACGTGTCTGTACAGTGCACTGGTGTATGATTGAGCGGTCATGCAACTATTCTCCATTTGCATGGGTGTCATGAAGTTAGCCACCTCTGTTTTTAGGAGCCCAAAGCTAGCTTTGGAGAAGTTTTTCATGGTGGTTACCTTTTGGATTTCCAAGGTGATTAGTTTATGGTCGGATCTAACCAGGGAGGAGTTGACTATTGCTATACATTTGCCCATGTTAGTAATGACCAGGTGAAGGATGTTGCTACCTCTAGTGGGGGGTAAGAACGAGCTGGCCCAGGGCATTGGAATTAATGAATTCAAGAAAGTGTTGGGCAAGTGTATTGGTAGATGAGTAGTTTTCCCAGTTAATGGAGGGATAGTTGAAGTCACCCAGTGTGAGAGTGTTAGGTTGGACCCTAATATTCACCAGGGTGCTTAGAAACGTGGAGTGTGAGTCTTGGGACATAGTTGGGGACCTATAGCAAGCTATGACCTGAATCGCTGTCTTACACAGTGTTAGCTGCACCTGAAGTATCTCAGATGCATTATGTTGGGCTACCAGTCTGGAGGTGTGCGCATCCTTTATGAATATGGAAACACTGTCGCCTTTGGAGCTTCGGTCCAAGTTCTGGGGCTGAAAGGTTTGGAATGAGATATAGCATGGTAGTGCAGGGGTGCTTTCTGCTGCCTTGAACCAGGTCTCTGTTACAGCACAAATGTCGATGTTCTCAGTTTTAAGGAGTGCTTTGAGCGAGTGCATTTTGAGATTTAGACTTCTAGCGTTGAGCAGCATGACCCTCAGATTGCATTTGTTTGTAGCTGTTACACTGGTAATTTGGTCTTTCGAACATTGCCTAAAAAAGGCACTATAGGGGTGGCAAGAGCCTTGGCAAGTATCCAGAAGCCCAGGGGTGACAGATGCAGGTCATCTCTGGCAAAGCATTGAGGTCTGTCAATCATGTCATCCCAGGCAGACAGATACTGGATCCCTTAAGAATGACACCAGAAACTTAGCCAGTTGTTGAACTCAATAATTTTCTGCTTGTACTGTGGTATCATTCTGGGTGATGGTAGGATACTGCTCAGGGCTAGGGTCATACCCGCCTGGGCTACATAATCCGAGAGCTCCTCCATGTCTCTTTTCAACAATTACTATAAAGAGGTAACAGGACAGTCTTTTGACTAAGTGGTTGTCTGATTTCCTCTCAGTCTGTTCAATCCTATTGGTTGCATATGAGGAAACGTGCTGATGTATGTGAAAGGTATATCAATGCATGACTTCACAGCTGGTAAAGGTTTTGTGCTGCAGAGTGTTGCTTTAAGACACTTCTCTGATGTCATGCATAGTAATGCTGAGAGAAGTGCTGTGCGCTTGACATGCACATGACATTCCCACTTCTAAGCAATGTGGAGGCGGGTGTGAAGGAGGGGCTGGGCACTGTGTAGCAGGTGCTTTACAAAATCACAAGTAAATTAATGGCTGTGCTTCAGATATTAATTACCCATCATTTAAGTCTACAGCAGTCTGCCGAGCAAAAGCCACTGGAGAATAGATTGTGACTCAAGGCACGTTTAATCACCTTAACTAATCTAGCCATTATAGGTAGATAGACAGACTGACTGCAAAAGCTAATGAGCTGGTGAAGCACTTATATTGCTCCATACCAACATTTGTGGGTCTGTGAAAGGAGAAGACAGTCCAGACCTGGTAAGATTTACATTCCAAGCCCCGTAAGACTTTTTTTTTTGTTGTGCAAAAGCTTCTTTGGACATGGAATATGATGTGATCAGTGAGTGAGGATACAGAATTTTTATTAAGCAAAATATTAACATTGTACAAAATAATAAGTTGATGCACTTTGCAATCATGTTTTGAACTACAAGGAAAAGGTGATGTTTTTGAACTAGGGGGGAAAAGAAGCAATACTTCTCAAAGCCTGCATGTTTGAGACATGGCTGGTTCTAAACAATGTCCAAACAAACATAACTCTAGACTATCAACTGCATTTGTACCAAAGGAGAATGAATGTTGTCTCTGTGGTTAGGAAGGAAAGAGGCTTGAGTTGTTTCACACAACTGCATTTTCTCCAACAATCTATGGTTTAAGTCTCCATGTCAACACTCATGGATGAAGGGAGATTCTTAAGTAGAAATGAACTTCAGGAATACCAAGGGACTGCTTATCCTAAATCATTCAAAAAGTGGGGACCCAACAGCACCAGAGGTCAACTACATAATTCTACCATATCCACTGAAATGTCAAAAGTAGAGTTATGGACTCATTCACATAGAGACTACAGTCATGCCTCAATAAACTTGTCCACGAGGTATGTGACCTTGCAGGAGACGAGAGAACAGGGCAGTCTGTAAGGTAATCTGCATGCACTTAGGATTACCCAATTACACCTGCACAGAATTGCCAAAACTTTCAGATGACTTCCTATTTGCCATATGGACATGAAACAGATTGACCAACTGTAGAAGCAAGCCAAGACTATTCAAACTGTGGTAAATGTTAATGCTAATAACATCAACATAGTGAGATAAATATTTTATCATAATTAATGTCTGTTTGTAGATAATAAACACAAATTCTGTAAATATAAAAATGTAATTAGTCCACAAAACTTTTTTCATAGTGTTAGGAGGGAGTGGTTGCTCCTTTTGAACCACTTGTTAAGGAGACCATGGGTTAGGATTACTGTTAATACCTGGAGTGGTGATGGTGTTTCCCTTTTGAGGGGTGGGTGTGCACTGCTGCAGCAGCAGGAGGTAATTCTTCCTGCACTGGAAGTTTATGATCCTTAGGTGCTATTGTTTTATTTTTCTGCACGTGACAGCAAATTTTGAGTTGGGATTCCCTTAGTGAAAGGATGTAGCCTGGCTGTTTAGAACAAATTGTTGCTGCTGTTTGGGGGGATCAGATCACTAAAAAAAATTCAGATGTGGACAACTTGTTATTCTTAGTCCTTATGGGAGAGTGGGGACATGCCTACATGTAGATCAAATGAGCATGCCAAGTTCACATCTTTTAATATTAGAAATGTAGGCACTCCCATAAAGAAACCTTAAATCTTGGAATTTTGCAGAAAGCTGGGGTCTGACACAACCATACTGCACTATATCAAGTTGAAGAAGATGACCATGAAGCCAAGGTCTAGATGGCCATAAACCTCCTACCTACTGCATTTCCTGCCAAGGTTTATATGAAATGTATTGTCCATCCCATTTCTCACTAAACATGGCAAGATGAATGGATGTCTACTTTCCCAATGCCTCTTCCTTTTATGGTAGAACCACTGAGCTGGTTCTGAAGTCTCCTGGCTTGTTACATGTTACCACTGCTGAGGCAAAAACCAAGTTAGGAGGAGATTGTGTAGTTATTCCTAACTGATCCCAATAGCAAGATTAAATTAGCAAGGAGCAAAAAAATATATAACCATGTAGTAGTGCTGAAAGGGATAATTCTTAACAGACTATTCAAAGGAATGTGCTTAGCCATTGTTAACTTTTAGTACAGTTGGATTTGCACACTTTCATTTGGTCTGATGGTTCTCATGTATGAAAGTAATGTAATGTTTGTGAGGATTTTTTACAGTTGTTCCACTGGGTCTCAAATGGGAGTGGTGAGTATTTATAAATGTTCTTCTAAACATTTAGTCATGTATTTTACTTGTTCTCTGTTCCTTTCGTGGTGTGGCCATTGATTTGTAACACATAGAAATAATGCATTTTATAATGTACATTCCAAAGGTTAAAAGTCAGTGTTATGGTTCAAACGTCTTAGATCAATTCCAAGATTCAAAGAGATTCAAAGAAACCTTATTGTCATTTAGGACCACACATGTACAGCCTAAACGAAATTACAAATGTCAGCTCACGAGAGAAATGCAGTGCAAATAACATAGATACAGCAGTATCAGAGAATAACATAAGAAACAAAATAACAACACGTATGACATGAAAGAGGTAGTTCACATCACATAAACAAACATACTCAATACCCATTGTCCAGTGATAGATAATAAATAAATACCCAGCACCAAATCCCTTCACTGTTAAGATAGAGAATAAATAGAGGCCAGTGAATAGCAGCTGTCTAGTTACTGTACTGCACTTGTTAACCTTAGACATGACTCGGTATAGCCATCATGTTGCATAATAGTAATACTGGCAGTAATTGCTCAGAGCAGCAGGATTAAATGAAAAAAGAGATGCTTCAATGCATCAGATATTATGGTTGGTGTCTCACAGCTGTAGGATACAAGCTGTTCCTGAATCTGATAGTCCTACAGCAGAAGCAGTGGTACCTCCAACCAGATACAAGTTGTGAGAACCAGTTGTGTGCTGGATGGGTCAAATCAGCTAGTATTTTGAATGCTCCCTTTCTTGCTCTTATAAAGAAAAGCTCCTGAATAGAAGGGAGGTTTGTGTCCAAGATGTTCTCAGCCACCCTCACCACCCTCTGAAATTTCTTTACAGCAACTGTGCAGTTGCCAAACCATGCCATAAAGTTGCTAGTGAGGATGCTCTTGATAGCTCCCCTGTAAAAAGTGGTAAGAGCAGACAGTAGGAGCCTGGCCCTTCGAGGAGGTGAAGCCTTTGTTGAGCCTTCTTGACTATTTGATTGGTATTAACAGTGCAGATGCAGTCATCTGACATGTGAAGGCCCAGGGACTTGGTTGTTTTGACTTTCTCTACTTCCTCCTTTTTGATAGTGAGTGGTTGGTGAATTGTTGCCTTTCTCCTTAAGTCGATAATCATTTCTTTGGCCTTATTAACATTCAGGTCCAAATTGTTCCTGTCACACCAGGCAATCAAAGTGTTCACCTCATCCCTGTAGTTATATTCATCCCCACTACTAATGAGAACCATGACTGTGGTATCATCAGCGAATTTTATAATATGGCTTGAGTTATGTTTTGCAGTACAGTCATGGGTGAGGATGGTGAAGAGCAAGGGGCTGAGCACACAACCTTGGGGAACACCAGTATTCAGGGCTATACATTGAGAGGTGTTGTTTCCAGCACATGTCCATTGGGATCTGCCAATCAGAAAGTCAGGAGTCCAGTTACATAGGTGCTTGTTTATCACAGTGTTGAATGCAGAACTGAACTTGATGCCTGGCTTGCAAACTGGAGCGGATCAAAGGACTTAGGCAGACCCACAGATAGATGTTTCTTCACAATCCTTTCAAAGCACTTCATGACATTTGAGGTTAAGGCGACTGGTCTGAACTCATTGAGGCAGGGTGGGTTGGGTTTCTTCGGAAGGGAGACAATACTTGTTTCCTTGAAATGCGAGGGAAATTTCTACATAGCAAGGGATGAGTTTTAGATGTCTGTCAGTACTAGACATAACTGATCAGCACACCCGTTCAACACCTTGCCAGGTATGTTATCTGGTCCAGCAGCCTCCTGGGATTCACCTTTTTAAGATGAAATCTCACCGCCTCAGAGTTTAAGGGGAGCACTATCTCCTCATTGTCATTGTTTGTTTTAGAAGGTACGATGGCGTTCTTCTCCTCAAATCTGCCAAAGGAGTTCAGTTAATTTACGAATTCCAAGCTGTTATCATATTGGGGTGTTTTGGTCTTATAGTCTGTGAGCTGCTGTATCCCCTGCCATAGGCTTCTTGTGTTCTACAAGTCTTGGAAATGGATCTGAATTTTTCTCCCATTGGGAGGGTGGCCTAATGGTCAAGGTGTTTGCCTTACAAACACAAGGTGCAGGGTTTGAGTCTCACGAGGAGTAAGTGGCTAGGCTTAAAATGGCTTGCATGGGCAGTTAGCCTAGTACTAATCTATGAACCTTTGTCTCTTTGATGCCCTTTTCAGATTTGACCTTGCCGCATTTAACCTTTCTTTGTCATTTGCCTTGAGGGCGTGTTTCTTTCACTCAGTAGCTCTTAGACTTTCCTGGTGAGCCAGGGCTTCTGATTATCTCCTTTCTGATGGCTTTCATGGTGGTTACATCCTTCACACATTTATTTATGTAGGCAAGAACTGATTTAGTATAGATGTCAATGTCTTACTGGAGGTTGTGTGTAGTCGTTTCTTTGAAGGCCTCCCAGCAGGTGGTATTGAAACAGTCCTGAAGGCAATCTATGGAACCCTCCTGCCAGACTCTGATCTGTTTACTTGTCATTGTTTCTCTGATCAAAGATGTCTTATAGGTAGGCAGAAGCAGGATGCCAGTGTGATCAGAGCTGCCTATGCTGGGGTGCTTCAAAGCTTTAAAAGCTCCTTTAATATTGCTATAATCTTTGTCTAAGGTATTCTCCCCTCTGGTGGGGAAATCCACATACTGATAAAAATGAAGTAGCACCTCCTTAAATTCATCTCTATTGAAATCACCACTAACACATGTGCAGATTCTGTCTTTCTGCTTTGTAGCTCACAGATAATATTATAGAGTTTATTTTGAGCTTCAGTGGTATTACACTGGGGGGAATGTACACTACTGTGACATATATCCCACTGATTTCCCTTGGTACATAGAAAGGTCTGCATTTTAGTGTCAATATTTCCACATCTTCGGAACAGTATAATTGAACCAGCTTATCGTCTTTGCACCATTTGTTACTAACATAGATGCATACACCACCATCTTTAGCTTTACCACTCTGTGCTTTACATCTCTATGCTTTAAAGGGTCTATATTAGGTTGCTGAAATGGCATTCTGGCAAACACCTAATCATTGACCTGTAATCAGTGAAACTCACTTCAGCAATTTACTGAATTCACTAAGGGCAATGAAATAGTTTCCCGAAGTACATCGGACAAGTGCAGAACTTTGCCCTTTTCTCCACTGTAGTGCGATCTCAGAGTTGGTATATATAGATAGGGGAGTGTGGTGTAGGGGCGAAACCCCCCACATCGGCGGGTGTATGTGGCAAAACCCTCCACTGGGGTGGGTTTGATTTAACTGTACCAATGTCCATTGTGCTTTGGGCAACTATTTTGTTGCCTTTAGTAAATTCAGTGAATTGCTGACACACTTTTTGCTGATTACAGGTCGATGATTAGTTGTTCACTGGAATGCCATTTCGGCAAACAAATATAGACCTGCTTTAAAGAGAGTTAGCCCATCTAGGTTCACAGCATTGTCACTAATGTTACTATGCAGCCAAGCTTCAGAGAAAATGAACAAACAAGTGTCCCTCACCTTATTTTTTGAGCTCCATTCTGAGATAGTCCATCTTATTATCCTGTGAGCAGACATTTGCAAGTAATACTGAAGGTAATGCATATGCCACAATATTAGCAGCAGTACAAAGAACTGCCTGCTCACACCCTTGTTCTCCCCTCTCCCTTCCCTGTTTATTACCTTAAGACAATCCCAAAGTTAATAAATATTACCTGTGGCAGGCACCATTATTAAAACTACAACCACCCTTGTCACTACCATATGTTCATTTATCAGTTAACTTTGTTAACTGATTGCTTCCAGTCCCCTCATAAGAGCAACTAACAGGGTCTCTATCCTCTTCACTACCCACACTGCCCCCTATTCCCTCCTGCCTCCAGAGGTCCTGCCTTTATTACACTCACAAACCCCTCCCATCTTTCCAATAGCCAACCACAGCGCTAACACAACACTACCTCCTCCATCTTCCCACTACTATAACACCTCCTCAACTAACATGTACAAGCATACCTTACCTATGCTCACTGCATGCACTCTCCTTGCATATCTTACATCCTACCAAAGCTCCATCATTCCCCCACTCAACCACTACCACTGTACTACTACTCACACCACCACCCATGTCTCACCCATACTCAGCTCCCCTCCCACCAGCTCAAGAACCATCCCTATGCACCCCCCACATATTCTACCAACTATATTACTCAAACATAAAGCATCCCTACAGCTTAACATAGTAACCCTCCCACCATACCTATTACCCACAGAGCACAATCAAAGTTTCCCTGATAAACAAACACATTCAAAAACTGAGAAAACTAATAACCTCATGCATATCAAAACTAGCCCTAAGTGGAGACATCCACCCCAACCCTGGCCCTACCATCTCCAACCTCAATCCTCATAATCAGACTAGAAACCACAACTTCTCCCATATTACAGCCAATAGAAAGCCAAGTGACTTCCTTCTACTAAGCCTAAATATTAGAAGTATATCCAACAAAGTCCATGAACTCCATGCCACCATAGACTTGTACTCCCCAGATACAGTCATCCTGACAGAAACCTGGCTAAAACCTCACATTACCAGTGAGCAAATACTCCCTACAGGTTATGGCATACTAAGAGTAGACCGGCTAAACAAGAAAGGCAGTGTAGCTATAATATTTAAACAGCATCTAAACATCCACATCTTAAAATTATCAGCTCCACAAATAGGCAATGAAGAAATAATATATACCAACCTCAAAATAAACCAAAACAATACCATCAACATAATTGGATGCTACTTCCCATGTGGCCAAAACATCCCTCCACTAGAAAACCTCCTCAGCTGGTCTACCCACCATCTCCTCCAAGAAACTATCATTTTAGGTGATTTCAATATTGACTGGCAATCCTGTTCTGGCAACCATCCAACCCATCATGTAAACCTTCATGGCTTCACTAGAACTAGTCCAGTTGCCAACCAGGATAAATAAAAACTCCAGTAAGCACACTACCCTGGATTGGATACTAGTCAGTAAGAGCCCCCAGTCATATATAACAGGATGCTTATCAGATAGCCTCAGTGATCACACCCCAACATTACTACTCAAAAAATACCCATACCAAGCTAAACCTGTCATCTACCATCAAATACATAAAAAAACTAAACTTTAACCCACTCACATTCATCTCATCCCTCAAAGAATGTAACTGGCATCCTCTAAAGTACCTCAGTCTTGATGACGCAGTTGAATTTTTTAATACTACCTTCCTGAGCATCCTTAATTACCATGCCCCCATAAGACTTTTCAGAACCAAAGCACAACCCTCCCCATGGCTACAGAAAACCACTAAGTCAGAAATGAAAAACAGGGATAAAGCCTGGGAGCACTGGCACAAAACCAAAACCCCCTCAACTAGACAGAAATTCCTAGAACTATGCAATAGAGTCAAAATCTAATAAAACAGGACAAATTCCAATACTACCAGTCTGCCCTAGACTCCTCACAACACAGCCCCAAACAATTTTGGTCCTCCATAAACTCCATCCTCCACCCAGGTAAAGTCAGTACCCCTCCTCCTAACATCCCTCACTCCTCAGAAAATATTGCTACCTCATTCAACACACACTTCACCCAAACCATACTGTCACTAGCTAAACAACACAACTCCCCTCCAACCCACACCTTCAACTAGTAATCTCACCACTGCCTTCTCTTTTTCTCCTGTACCTACCTCCAACATAAAAAAACTCTTAACTAAACTTAAACTCACCAAATTAGCAGCAGACAACCTCCCAAGTGAATACCTACAAATCGCAGCTGATGCTCTGGCCTACCCAGTATCCATCTTGATCAACCGATCTCTGTCAGAAAGTGTGGGCACTGTGGAAAGTATCACATATAATTCCCCTCCACAAAGGCAGACCCCCCCACAGAACTAACCAATTACCACCCCATAGCTATTCTCTCTCCGCTCTCCAAAATACTAGAGAGATGCATACACTCTCAGGTCTCAGACTACCTCCTTACTAACAACCTCCTTTCCAGTATTCAGCATGGTTTCCGACCAAACCATAGCGCCACCACTGCATTACTCTCCTTTACTAACACTATCCCTCAGCATAAAAACAATGGTTATCTCTCCTCTGCTACTTTCCTAGACCTATCTAAAGTATTTGACATGGTCCCACACAAACAACTTATCTCTGTCCTCAATAACCTATCCTTCTCTCAGTCAGTCACCAAATGGTTTCAGAGTTACCTGTCTGACCGCCAACAATCTTTTGTATAGCAGAATGACATATCTCCCCAACTACCTGTCTCCATAGGGGTTCCCCAAGGATACATCCTTGGACCCCTACTCTTCTCTGTTTACACCAATAATGTAACCTCTGCCACCAAACATGGCACACTCATACAATACGCAGATGACTCAACCATCATCTGCTCAGCCCAGTCCCTACCCAAACTGCAAAAAGTCACACAGGAAGCCTTTTCCTCTGTTGAAACTTGGTTATCCGATGCCCAATTAAAACTTAACCCAAACAAAACTAAACTACTCATCTTCCAACCCACCAAACATACTCAAAACAACTCTCACTTTAACATCACAGCAAAAGACAACACCACTATATACCCAACTGAACACACCAAATTGCTAGGAGTGGAAATAGACAATAAACTAAAATTTGACATTCACATATCCATGACCATAAAAAAAGTCCACAAAAAACTAGGAGCATTATACAGAAATAAGCAACTTCTCACCAAAGCAGCAAAGATTTCAATAGCAAATTCCCACCTTATCTCCACCCTACTTTATACCTCTCCAATATAAACCAACCTAAGGCAATGCGATCTAAACAAGCTAGAGACCTGCTACAACAAAATTGCCAAATTCGCCACAGGGGCATCCTATCATAGTCACCACTGTCTCTCACTTGCTGAACTGGGCTGGCTTGAACTCCCTCACCTCCTTCAGTGGTATCAACTCTCACTTGCCCACAAACTAGTAAACCATCCACTAAATGTCCCATCCCTCCAGAATCTACTCCAACCCTATCGCACCACCAGACCACTAAGATCCAGCAACAAAAATCACTTTCAGATCACTAAAACCAATAACTCTGCTGGTGAAGCACTATTCTCTTGCACCATAGCCAAATTATGGAACTCCCTTCCACCCACAATTACCTCCGTACCATCTTGCACCCACTTCAAAACTTTACTAAAAGCGCACCTAAAAACATGCTGGCTATGCCCTTGCAACTCCCACTCTAATATCACTCACCCCATCCACCCACTACCTTTCTTTCTACTCCACTAACTACCTTGATTATAGCAAGCTCAGATGCTCATAAGCCTATTACTTGTTATACAGCAGGAACTTCTTATTGTAATATTTGTTAATGTCTGTTATGTACTTCTCAGATAAAGATTCTAGTTGTCTACTGATGTACTATGTTCTTAATCTGTAAATATGTTGTAAGTAATTGCTATGCTAAATTGTTAATCGCTATGTAATCCAATGTAACTGCTGTCTGTTTATTTTAACTGTGGAGCTTTTCTCCCCAGGCCTCCGCTGAAAATGGACCTACATCCAGTCGGACACTCCCAGTCAACAAATGTAAATAAATAAAAAATAAACATTTTCTGCATAGATCACAGATTCATCATGTGTATCTCAGCTGTTTTGGACAAGTTGTATGGACTGCCTAGGGATATAAGTCTGTCTAATGTTTTTAAAATTACACAATTCAAATAAACTAATTAAAATAAAAACCATAAGAAGGTCTCTGAAACTGGACCCAGGGCCTTTTTGACTGCTTAAAACTCACCTAGATTTTCTTGTTACGGTAATTTATCACTTTGTGTAATTAACTCTGAGAACAGGGGATTAGCCATCTCATCTTAAAAAGGCACTTAATATGTTTACTAGAAACCATTTCTTGACCCAAACAATATGGAACACTTCTCTCTCTCTCTCTCTCTCTCTCTCTCTCTCTAATGCTCCTTTTCTAAGTTATTAGCAAAGTAGTTTACAATACAGCTGCATTCCTATCTTGCACAGCATGATCTACACAGTTCTTGTCAGTCAGATTTAAATCAAGATACAAAACTAAGCACATACACAAGTACAAGCAAAAGGCTATACACCAAAGTTAAAAGGAATGATGATGAAACGGGGGGGGGGGTGTATGAGAAATAAGGATAAAGTAGGATTTTGGATGTTTGTCCTTAAGCAGATAAGATCGACCATATAGAATATTATATTCATAAAGTAGAAGAAAGTATTCTAAGTCCACATGGGCATGGAAAAAGGAGGTTTTACCAATAGGGATGACTGCAAGTATGGGTGAATAAAACAGGCAACAAGGGGCTGGAATTTACAGCAGGAAATTATCAAAGGAACCAATATATTGGGAGCAAATAACTAGGAAGGGAAAGATAATACACTGGGATGAGGTTAAGTCAGAGCTGACCCTAGGTGATCTGGTGCCCTAGGCAAAGAGTTCCAAGGGTGTCCTCCAGCTGCCTACTACCTCCCCAGCCACCCTCCTCCTGGCATATTGGCCTAACCAAACCATCCAGATTATTTTCTTCCTTTTCTGACAGTTTGTCTTACACTTCAAATTTTTTCCCACATACACAACACATCCTAACTAAGCAAGACTGCAGTCTGATAACTGTGGAGGAAACAACTGGATTAAGCCAGGAGTCTGGGGAGCTGTTAGGCCCCCCAGAAGCTATGGGGGGTACTATATGTTCTGAAATGCATTTCAGAGTTCCTTAAACAACCTGTTTCATCCAATAATGGTCTGAAAAAATCTGAATAGTATATATTTTTTAAGTGCAGCATTTTGACAGATGATAATGTTTGTCTTATGTACAGCACAGGGTGAACTACTACTTTGTCAAGCTGACAGAGTATAGCTCTAATGAGGTGTTAGCAGGGTACTATAAGGTAACAAATCAAGAGGACAGCAATCGGCAATAAACATGGGAAAATGTTACATTACAGTACTGTGCTAGCACCTATTAGATGCTATCAATGACATATGGAAATACTCCGTTATCGAACCTTATTACCAGTTCTGGAGCTGCAGTTTAATCCCTTTTTTTTTTTTTTACCTTTTGATCAAATAATGGCCTGAAAAAATCTGGATTAAGGAAAGAACATCAGTGTTATTCTAGAACTTTGCTTTTTCCTGCATCCTTTTAACAGGCCTTACGTGACCAACACCACACTTGGAGGAAATAACTATAATACTCCAGGTGTCTGATGTCCACTGGGCCCCCAAAAGCCATGTCTGGTCCTAGATGATCTGAGATGCTTTTCAGGGTTATTTTTTTAAGCAACCTGTTTCATCCAGTGATGCCCTAAAAAATCCTGATCAAGTAAAGAAATTCATTCTTATTCTTCAACTTTGCTGTTTTCTTGCATCCTTTCAACATGTCCAAACTGTCTATAGAAATAAATAAATTAAGCTAGGGGTTGGGGGCTACTAGGCTCCCAGAAACTATGGAAGGTCTAGATACTGGAATTGCATTTTAGACCCTTTTTCCAATCTTTTGATCAAATGATGGCCTGAGCAAAAATCTTCATTAAGGAAAGAACTTCAGTGTTATTCTTGAACTTGGCTTTTTCCTGCATCCTTTCAACAGGCCCTAAATGAGCAAGACAACACTTGGAAGAAAAAAAAATGCAGTAATCCTGGGGTCTAAGTATTAAATGTTTTGTGCCAGCAATAAGTTTTAAATATTCTGACTTTAGATCAATTGAATGGAACTCATATCTATATATACAGCTATTTATTCATATATTTATATATATACATGTGTGCATGTATATATATGTCTGCAGTGTCTCTGTATGCACATATGTATGTTTATATTTGTGTATGTGACTACTCATGTAATAGTAATAAGTCATTTGATGTGCAGCAATTTGTAAAAATTACATAAAATGCATTACATGCATGAGAAAGATGTGGGTGTTACAGAACAAAATTATGAGGGCAAATTTTTGTTGAGACAAATTTTGAAATTAAAGGAATACTAAAAGAAAATAAACTGTGATAGGAGAATGTAAATGAGATAATCAACAGCTGAAATTATAAAAGTGTGAATTATTTGGAAAAAGAAGAATAGGAAAACCTGAAAAATAATTTAAAACCATTGGTTATATGGATTTTAAAATACAGTCAGGAAGTGGATTCATAAGAAAATGTCCATTTTGGCATGATATTTTTTACTTACATGTTTCTTTTGTCTTGCTACAACCATTATGCTAACCCTCTCCTCTAAAGTTATCCCACTTCTGACAGATACCTTGAGAAGGGAGGGTTAGCATAATAGTTAAGGTCTTAACCTCACAAAAAGAAGGTACAAGGTTTGATTTTAATTTCTGTTTGTTGACTAGGCATCTAATACTCTGCATACTTATAACCTAGTATTTACCTATAATTATAGGTGGGAGGTTCGTATAATGGTTAAAATATTTACCTTACAGACACAAGATCCAGGGTTTGATTCTTACTTGGGGTAATTGGCTAGGCATAAAATGGCACACAAGGGCAGTTAACCTAGTACTAATCTATGAACCTATGAACTCTGTAGTTATCTGGAAATTACTAACACTCTGATAAGATGATTGTTTTTGCATTACTGCTGCTGTTCTGTTGAAAACAACAAATCTGACTGTGTGCAGCCTAACTCTGTGGTGCAAGGGATAGCTTTCCAACTGCATCCCTGGTGACTGAGGTTCGACCAGCATCTCTGGCATTAGAAGATCCAGTAAGGGAGGGGAAGGAGAGAAGCGGTGTGGTCCTCTTGCCTTTCCCAGGGGTGGATGGAGGGACTGTGTGCACTACACACTAGGTGGTGCTAACTTCCTGGTGAGAACTGATAAGTTCATCACTTTTGCCTTATTGTTGTAGTGGGGTAGAGACATCTGGAGGGGAAAGCTCTTCACAGAAATGAGGGAACATCATCCATTGTCATTCCATTGCACACCTTCCTCTACACCTTGCTGGGTATATATGCATTACGTACTTATTTTACGTTTGTTAACCAGGTAAGAACACTAGTCCATAGAACTTTTTCAAGCATGGCTCAGGCCTTGAAGGCATACAGCATAAACAAAGGGATACATGTACAAATTAAAAAAACAGATTATAAACAAAGGCATTTATGCACAAATTGTAGAAAAAGTAGGCAAGAATACAATGAACTTCGATGGTAAAATACAGAGTCTGTTCATTGCACATTAGCAGTAATAAAAAGTTATCTGTATAGCCAAAATTTCCAGTAAAGTACAAGACAGCAAATAAACAAAATCAGAAAAAAGGTGTAAAGTTACATAAAATATATCGTGAAGCTGAAACGTAGAAAATACTAAGGTATCATGAGATAAGACTGAATATTAGAGAAAGGGCAAGACAGTATAAGGAACAGGTTTAATAGGCTAGGATATGAAGTATTTTTGGTAACGTGAGAAAGAGGCAAATATTAAGATAAAATGGATAGCTAGGGTAACAGTAAAAAATTAATAAAAGAGGGAAAGTGTGTACAGGGGAGATGAAGATGCAAAAAATAAATTAATAAAGATAAAGTGATGTAAGAAAAATCTGCATAGTTTTAGAGCAGAATGATGGTAAAGAAAGCAAAGAAAAAAATGAGTGACTATTCAAAGTATTTAGATTCAGAGTTACAGATATAAACAGCTATGAGCAAGTCGCAGGCAATAAGAGACAGTAAAAAGTGTCCTGAGATCTAACAGTGGAAAGACTAGGAAGGGGAGGAGTGTCTGTTTTATCTAACGTTCCTGAAAGGGTGCTGTCAAGAGCTTTTTCTAGGGTATCTTAAAAGAATTTGCAAATCATGAGCGGACAGATGATCCGCTGTGGCGACCTCTGACCGGGAAAAGCCGAAAGAAGAAGAAGTAGACTATGCTAGTGACAGTCCTGATCTTTTGTGGGATTTTGTTCTAGAATGCTAAGGTTAATTTTGTGAATAGCATCTTAATAAATAAACCAAAAATAAAGACAAAAAGTGAAAGATTAAATATTAAGTATCACACATTTCCATGACTCATATTCTTGCACGGTATAAGTGTCCGTGCTTGATGATGTAAGCCACTGCAGGCATACATTCTCCTAGGTATCACTGCATGTAACATGGGAGCATACACTTGTTTTAAGCTTCATGCTAAAAACTGCTGTATGTACTCTGAAGTTGAAGGTCTCACTGTATGTGATATGAAGATCTTAGCATGCTCTTCGCTATCTATCACAGTATGTGCTATTGGAACACGTGCAGCACTGCATACACAAATCAGCTCTATGGATTACTGTCATGTATTTATACCCTGCAGTACAAGTTTTCTGTACATTGCGAATGATGGCTTCTTATCACACCAGCACCCCCCTGAGTCATTAGAACAGTTGATGCAACCTGATTAAAAGGATGAATGGTAAATGCTCACAAAGACAACATGAATGGTGGAAGAAGAGTTGAAGAAACAGGAGATGAAATGTTCATGGCCCGAGGGAGAACAGAACAAGTGTTTAGAGCTGCTGTGATCCCTAAGGTTGCTGGTACTTACTACTTTCAGCTAAGTGAGCACAGTTGTTATCACTTGGTACATCCCATCCCCTTAAATGTGGAAAACAAATGCACCCTGACAAAATGATGTCACTAAACTAATCCTAGCCTGTCTTTCTACGAGTACAAAAATCACTTAATAACTTAAACTTAAGGACTTGTCTGTTGAGTCCAGCCAGTGGGAAAACAGACATGAGGCAGGGACTGTGTACCACAGAAGATAGGAACCACAGATGGCTGAGATATAGGCAGCATTATTACACTCTGAGCACTTTTGAAGAGAAGCAAATTAATTGAGAAGTTTACAAAAATAGAGAAAAATATGGAAAACAATACTGAAGCTGGAGTAGTCATATCACATCATCTGAATACAAGGCAGTAATATGCAAAATAAGGAATTGGCTCAAATGATACAGTGCTAGCTACACATGCAAGAGTTAGCCAAAATCAATGCCTGCATTCTCCATGCTTTTATAAGTACACTGTCTCACTGGAAGGATATCTGCTGCACAGCCCAAGGATCTGGGGTTCAGTAATGACTTCTGGTCATTATGTGTATGCAGTTTGTATGTTTTGCCTGTGTCTGCATGACTTTCATTTGGATGCTCCTGCTTCTTGATACATTAAGAAAAGCATGCTGATTCATTAGTACACTATGCTGCTCACACACACACACACACACACACACACACACACACACACACACACACACACACACACACACACACATATATATATAATCGTCCATGAATACTGTTACATTTTGAAGTGATCTAGGAAGCAGAACAAGCGAAGCAACTGTTGATTGAAAATAGAACACTATGTGAGGACTCAGTTAAATCATCCATACAAAGGTGCAAACTCTGCTATATTTAATTACTCCTCCCCACAGGGTTTTAAATTATACTGCAGTTACTCGGCCATTTCTTAACTTAGGAATACCTGGATCCTACAGGTAGTGTCCCCTTCCAAAGCGGTATGTCTTTTGAAACAATGTAACTAAAATCTGTTATTACAGTTTTACACTTAACTTCTTGCCTGTAAAAGGTATATGTAGTTGGCTACTGTTTTAATATCATTATAGCACTCTGATGTTATGGTTTTCATGTGTATGTTACTTACTCTAGAATGCATTAACTGAATGTAACCTAATACTATGAATGTTTTAACAAAACTGCTAGTGTTGAACTATATTCTGTTAGAGACTTTCAGTTAGAGTGGAGGGACAAATTGTTCACTGCCTCAGGCTGTAATAGTGATAGCGTTCAACTACAAAATTGTATTTCTGTTAAGTGACTTTAAGTAGAGTGTATAATGCTTTCATTGATTGTTTTCCTTCGCTGCCTTCTAACCCTTGTTCCTGGCCTCCCTCTCTCATCCTAGGTGCTCCCTTGAATCGCAGCCCTTGAGATCCCCTGTATGTGAGGATTCAGTTAAATCCCCTGACAGAAACTAGCCTTCCAGCATCCATACAAAAAGGTGGTTAAACTAGTACCTTTTACTTTTAGCAGATCTCTGCCTATAGGATCCAAGGTTATATTAATTCTAGGCCATATTATCTCCTATCTAATGTGGAAACGGGCAACTAACTAGAATTTGGTGCCTGAAAAGTATAATCAAACTCTGAAAAAGGCTGTAAATTGGTACATGTATTTTAATATTACAAGCTGAAAAAATTGTACCTGAATCTGAAATTAACAGCAGAAAAGGCTGTATTGCCCGTAGGGTTTCTCTGAAAAGAAAAGCTGACCATCTCCTGTGTGCCCCCTCACGGTTGCCCTTCTGCTGCCACGGGCTCTCTTCTTTCCCCTCCCTGCCCCCAATTCCACTACCTCCACATTTATAGCCATAAAACACTCCCTCTAAAACGGGTCCAATCCCTGCTGTTACTAAACAGTTCTCCACCCAATCCCTGAAACTCCACCTACCTAGCATTCTTACCATTCCTGCTCCCTCTCATTCTATAACTATCCATTCTTTCCATTTTTCATTTGGTTATAGTATTTTCCATGGCCCATTATCACAAGTATTTAAACATGTGGTATTTCTTTCTTCTTCCTTTGCTATTAACCTCTTACTTTACAACATTAAACCCAAAATCTGGAATTACTCTCTACTACTACATCAGAGACCAATACTATTGGAACCAAATTCACTAACTATTTTCATGTTCATGGTACTTGGGAAGAAGCAACCTCCTGCTCACTCCTACCTTATCCAACAAATAGTAATAAAAGCCCCAAACTGAAACAAACTTATAAAATTTTAGATACATTCCTAAAACTCATCTCCAAACTTAGACTTAATCTGCTTCCTCATGGCGATATACACCCCAACCCTGGTCCGACAAGTATTGACCAGCAGTCCTCTTCTAGTAATGACCTTATCTCCAACCCGCCCTACTAACTCTCTTCTAACCTGTCATCTGAACATCAGAAGCATAAACAACAAGGTACATGAACTTCACGCAGTTCTATTAGACCTTTCCCCAGACATCTTGTGTCTAACTGAAACTTGGTTAAAACCCACAACTACTGACAATGAAATATTAATCCCTGGTTACAATATTCATCCGAGTCCCTAAGAAAGGAGGTGGGGTAGCCATACTCTATAAAGCTGACCTAATTGTGTCTATTGATGTTATGCAACCACCTCAATTTAACAATGCAGAAATACTAATCTCCAAGCTTCAGATTAACAGCAATAAATTTATCTATATTATTTGCATGTATATTCCCCCAGGAAATAATATAGAAACTCTCAAATCCACCCTTCACTGGATATCTACTCATTTCCCTCAAGAAACCTTAGTTCTCGGAGACTTCAACATAGATTGGAATACCTGTGCCCCTCAGCTCCCACTACACATATTAACCTCTACTCTTTCAAGCAAATTATTAATACTCCCACCAGGCTAGGGAAATCTAACCAGAAAGACAGTATACTTGACTGGGTGATAATAAATAGTCACCCTGACCATTATACATCAGGTACTCTCCCCGATAGTTTAAGTGACCACCACCTTACTTACATCATTAAGCATAAGATAACCATTCCTAAGCAACCCACACTCAGAGCTGTTAGAAACAAAAGAAATTTGACTTAACTAAACTACAACTAGAACTTTCTTCTTGTAACTGGACAATACTAAAATATCTACCCCTAGATGAAGCAGTGCTATACTTTAACAAAAAATTCCTAGAAATTCTTGATTTTCATGCTCCCAAAGAAAACCAAAACTGTAGATGTTCCTTGGCTATCAAAAGAAACAAGGCAGAAAATTAATCTCAGAAACAACTACTAAACTCCCTCTGGACCAAATTAAATACAGACAACTTAGGAATGAAACCAAAAAGCAAATATTACTAGATAAAAGACAATACTATTGTAAATTGCAAACTGACCACCAAAACTGCCCACAAAAATTCTGGGCTGGACTAAATCAACTTCTTCACCCTGGTTGTACTACTACCCCTGTCCCTGCCACACTCATTGATAAATCCCGATGTCTCAAATAGTTTTAACCACTTCTTCACTGAGACAATTCAAACTCTATCTAATCAATTACCACCCAGCCCTCACACCTTAGACTCTCGAACACCCAATAATATTCCCCTACTTACCTTTCAACCTGTACCAACCTCATTTATTTGTAGATTAATTAAAAAACTAAAACCCTCAACACTCTCTGCTGACCAACTCCCAGCTGAATATTTGCAAAAAACAGCTGATGTAATTGTTTATCCAGTGTCAATCCTCATCAACCGCTCCTTAGCAGAGGCCAAAATCCCGAGATCTGGAAGATATCATATGTAATTCCTCTCCACAAGGGAGGCACTTCTACTGATCTCTCAAACTATAGGCCCATATCCATACTTTCCCTCTAGCAAAAATAATGGAAAAATGTGTTCAGAAACAGTTCATGCAACACCTAATTGTCAACCAACTACTGACTGATAACCAACATGGTTTCAGACCCCTCCATAGCACTACCTCAGCCCTCCTTGTCTTCTCAAACACCATAAACTCCCATCGTAATAATAATAAAATCTCATCTGCACTATTTCTGGATCTGTCGAAGGCCTTCGATATGGTGGATCATAAACTTCTAATTAATACATTGCCTTCACTTGGTCTGGACAATACTGCTGTACAATGGTTTAGTTCCTACCTATCCGGTAGAAAACAAGCAGTTTTATGGCAGACCAAACTCTCTAAGTTACTACCCAATACATTGGGAATCCCACAAGGATCTATTTTAGGGCAGCTATTATTTTCCATCTTTATCAATGATCTGCATACAGTTATTCCTAATGCCAGTTGCATACAATATGCAGATGATTCTGTCCTCAGATCTACAATTGTTAACCCAGTCTACTTTCAGCAAAATAGAACACTGGCTCTGATTCTTAATCCTAAAAACTAAAATGTTGTTGTTTCTTCCAACAAAAGGTCCTGCCCCATCAATTTTACTATCCAAGCTAAGGATGGGACCATAATTTCTCCAGACCTCTCAACAAAATTACTAGGGGTAACCATAGATAACAAACTAAAATATGATATACATGTAAACCAAATGATCAAGACCATTAATAAGAAACTAGGCTCCTTATATAGAATAAATAGCTTCTTGACCCCTCAAGCTAAAATGGCCATTGCCCAGACTCACCTTCTCTCATCACTCCTGTACTGCCCCTTACTTCACAACATAAAATGAACAAACTCTCTAACTGCTACAATCATATTATGAGGTTTGTTACTGGGTCACCATATAGGACCCACCATTGTACCAACTTAGCCAAGCTCAACTGGTCTGAGCTTCCTACCCTTATTTCTTTCAACCTACTAGTCCTTACACACAAAATTATATATAACCCTGAATATGCTCCTTCCCTCAAAATGCTGCTTCCTCTTTGTAACAATCCACCCATTGAGGTCATCGCCTCCTAATCCAAACATTCAAAACTAATAACTCTGCTGGTGACTCCAGGTAAAATTTGGAACAAACTTCCCCATGATATTATATCTATGTCTACTTTAAGTCAATTCAAAGCTAAGCTAAAAACACATCTGGGTTCAATAAATTGTCACTGCCTAAAATAGTTAATAGACTAACAGTCATCACACATGACTCTCCTACTTCTCCTTACTATCCTAAATCCAGATAAATTATAAAGAACAACATATGTTCTAACTTTGAATGTAAAATATACTTTACTGTTATTCAAATTGTTTTTTTGTTACCTATGTTTGGAGCTTTTCTCCCCGGGCCTCCGCTGAAAATGGACATGTATCCAGTCGGATCCTCCTGGACAACAAATGTAAAATAAATAAATAAAATAAATAAAATATATATAGAGAGAGAGAGTACTTATTCTTGCTAGTGTGACCTTGGTTACAGCAGAAGGTGTTGTATATACAAACCCACTAACCTGTTTAATATTCAATAAATAAAAATAGTTCAACAACAAGGACTTGTATGACTACTCCAGCTTCAGTTTCAAACGTTTGGATGTGTTTCTTTGTCTGGCAGTTGGAACAGAAGCCTAAGCCTACTGTTAACAAATATCTTTCAGTGGTACAGAATTTGGTTTCCTCAACCTTCAGCATTTCACCACCTTAAGCAGTTCACTTAACCAAAGAATGCTTTGGGACAACTGGACATTTGGAGGTAGAATCCTTAATGGGCTCCTAGTCTGTATTCTGAATACCTACCTATGAACCTAAGTGATAGGACTGGGGTGTTAGCTTGCAGAAAAGAAGCACCATTGGTCTAAAGAAACATCTGTAAATACCAAATGCTCACAAGAAAAGTGATCAAAGAAAAAAATTAAAGTTTACCAGACTGAAGTCAAACTTTTTTGGTTTTTATCCTGTAATAGATGATTTGAAAGTTATACCAGTAGTACACAATGCATTAGAGAGTAGTTAAGCTTTTGCCACATACCTCTGCCTCTACACATCTCTTTTAAAAGTCTATTGCTAACTCATACACTGACTAACTTAAAATTAGTACTGACACCAGTCAGTGCATGAAGTCCCACTATGAAGTACCATGTGAATCCCATTATAAGACTACCACAAACACTTCAGAAATATTAGAAACTAACAAATCAAGCAACTAGTGCCTGCTCACATCATATGATGTCCAGTCCCGATTTACTATCATTTTATTGAGTTCATTGTAGGCGCATTATCTTTTCTTTTTTTATCAGATATCTTTTTATTGAAAACTTTTCTGGTATAAAAACAAAACAAATAGAATAACAAGACAATTACATGTGGGACAGTTGATGTTACATTGTACATTCATAAACATGTAATGATAGTTCTTGCCCATTATGCTAATAACATTCATATTTTGTAGAAAACCATAGTATTATCACACTGATATAATTAAATTATAAGTTTGTCAAAGTTTTTCCATATGGCATATTTATTATACCAACTTTACTACTGTGAGCTATAATATATGCATAACATCAACCTATAATACGATAACATTCTACTTTACTAAAAACTTATATACATATATGTCACCTTACTTATTTTGGTTGCTAATCTCAACAGAGTGGTGTGCTTACATTTCTTATGTACATAGTATTTACATACTATTCATAACAAGACATCAGTTAATGTATTGCAGTACCTTTAGTAGCAGGTTTGATTCCAGAAGTAATGTTTACTATCCTTAGAGCATCTATAGTTAATGTGTTATCCTAAAATTGTCTATGACTTATAAAACCTAGTTGTTCCGGTGATATTATGACTGGAGCTACCTTTTGTATTCTTTGAACTATAATTGTTGAGAAAATCTTAATGTCCAGATTAATCAAAGCTATAGGTCTATAATTATTTGGATTTGTGGGATCTGTATTTGGTTTTGGAATAAGCACAGTTTTGGAGTTGTTTATATATAGGTCCAATATCCCAACTTGTATAATATAGTTGTATAGTTTTAAAAATATTGGTGTGACTTGAGACTTAAAGTGTTTATAGAATTCTGCTACATATCCATCAGGGCCAGGAGCTTTTCCAGGTTTTATTTTATCAATAGCCCTACTAATTTCCTCTTTCATTATTAAGCTTTTAAGGTTATTGGCTTGGGATTCATTAACCTTAGTAAATTCTAAGTTATTTGCAAAGGATTGAAATAGGTTCTTATTAATATACTCTTGTGGGCCATATATATTTTGAAATATTTCTTCAAAAACCCCAATTATTTCAATATCCAGATCTATATGTTTTGTCTTTATATTTTATTTCTTGTATTTTACAATTTGGGTTCTTTATGTTGATAATTCTTGCTAACATTTTGAAGGTGTTTGTGCCCATTCTGCATATTTATGTAGCATTCTGAGTTCTGTAAACTAGAATTGTTGTTTTATAATCTCATTTAATTGTTCCTGTAAGCTTGCTATTTGCTTTTCAATAGTAGGATTACCTTTTTTGTAGCTCAGTTTCAAGCAGTCTTAGCTTATTTTCTAATTGCTCTATATTTTCTCGTCTTTGTTTTTTAAAATATGATGCCTTTTGGATGTACCCCTAGCCGTAACTTTAAAGGCTGCCCACCGAATGTCCAGAGGAATCTCACCACTTAAAAAATCTTCATTTAATTGCATTAGAGATTTAATAATCTCTTGTTCTACCTCTTTATTTTTCAGCAAATTTGTATTTAATGTCCAGTTTGCTGTATTGTGTAATTTATACCCCACCTTGTTATGTGTTATTTTTAGATTTATTTTAGAGTGATGTGATAAAGATCTAGGTTCTGTGTTATAGCTCACTTCATGACGTGCCAAGCCTTGAGAAATCAAAAACATGTCAGTCCTAGACCAGGTTTTATGATAGGCGAATTATCGTTTCTATGAAACGTAAAAATTAAATTCACTACAGCGAACGACAAAAATCTCAAACTCAAAAGTGGTAAATGTTGGAATTCAACATAATTCGAACATTCACCACACTTCCGGGAACAACGTTACTGTGCGTTGCTACTTAGATATACAAATTCTGGGGTCGCAATATAGCGAGGAAAAGGGTACATTTCCTGATCCCCACTATAGTGCAATCTGCATCAAAATGTAAAAATTCACAACAGCGAATGCTATATTGCATTCACTATTATAAATTTCTACATTTTGGCACTCACTTTTCCGATTCTACCAAACGGTAGTTTCGCACTAATGTAAATCGCATGAAGTGCGATCAGAAAAACGATAGTAAACCTCCAGTCCCAATATCATGAATACTGTTTGTATTTTCAACTGCGGTGGTAGTGCTGCGATAGTGTTGTCACCTCACAGTTAGACTTTGCCCGTTTGATTCTCAGTTAGAGCGTCTTCTGTGTGGCGACATGCATGAACGGGCATTCCTTCATTGAAGGTTGTGCATTAGGCCTGGCAAGCCAGCACGTAAAACTTTACTGCCAATCATTAGCGGACCAGAGTTCCGCTGTGGCGACCCCTAACCGGGAAAAGCCAAAAGACACAAACAAACTCTGGGAATGAACTGAGCAAGTCTGTCAATGTAAACAAAGAATCCAACATTATCCTGCTGTGCAGCAAGGCGCTACCTGATAGGGAATCCATTTTTTTAAGAAATCTACTGACCTAGATAACTGTGAATGTACTTAACAGGAGGAAAAAACTTCAGTGGGGATACCTATGAAGGGCTAGAGGAGATGGACATGGATGGGTGAGTATGACAGGCACTTACATTACTCTCTTGTCTGGGGTAGAAGGGGCAGATTGCCAGATATGTAGTTATTAAATAAGGACAGCAATGAATAAGCAGATTGGATGCACCAGTCAATTCTCAAAAGGTGTTGAAAATCTATCATTTACATTCATCATCCCCTCTATCTCAAAATGATACTCTTCTTCTTCTTTTGGCTTTTGCCCGGTTAGGGGTCGCAACAGTGGATCACCTGTCCGCTCATGATTGGCAGTGGAGTTTTACAGTGTCGAGTTGCCAGCCCGGGGCCCAACCTTCCACAGAAGGCACACACATGCACACACTCACACCTAGGGCCAATTTAGAGTGTCCAATCCACCTACAACATGTCTTTGGGATGTGGGAGGAAACCGAAGCAACCAGAGGAAACTCACGCGACCACAGGGAGGACATGCAGACTCCGCACAGAAGGCACCCCAGCCGAGAATCGAACTGGAGAACCTCTTGCTGTGAGGCATCTCAAAATGATACTCACATCCTCAAGAAGCCACTGATCCATATAGAAAACAAAGTTAGAAAAATGTTTTCTGAATGCATGTCTACAACAACAAAGCTCAGGCTAAGATGCACATATTTGTAGTATCCCCTAACTTGCTGAATCACATTCAGTTTTATTCACATGCCCTGATATACAATATTTTCTGGCACTTAGAAACGCTGGACATCATCATAAATCTTCCAGGCCAGGTCAGGCATAAAAGTCAAAATATAAACTCTCATGCAATCTTCTATTACATTCAGTATTAAAATTCTTAGCTGTGTGATTAGTCACTCTTTCTTTTGTCACATTCCAAAGCAGGCTTTACAAAAAGGTCAGTGTTGTCTAAATAAACATTCATTTAGTTCTGCATATTGTGATTTTCTTTCAGCATCACGGGAAGCAGAGTTTGCAAATTCATTTTCCACAACTTAAATCAGGACGCAGCCACATAAGAAAAAAAAAGGACATGTGCCATTATTACAGTTTATCAGCGTCAGATTAGCTGCATTCTTCTAAATTTTTAAATGCATTCCAAAAATTACATTTAAAGATCATTCTGTTTATAGAGCTCCACTGTTTTCGTGTTGGTCTAGCTGTGCATTTTCACAAGAATCATGATGTTTTTGACCTGATTGTGACTGCTTAATAGTCCACTGTAGAAGATGGAAACTTGAAATGTTCCCTGGTTGATGGCTCTTAACAGCCTTACAAGTACGCATATCAGAAAGCATCCCCTACTAGACCTTATCTTATAGATATATTATGAAAATTATTAACTGGATTTTACTCTTTATTATTAGTTTTTATGAAATGCTTTTCTATGAGACAGATGTACTGGTATCTTTAACTTAATGCATTCCAAACTGGAAATACTTATTTTAAAGAAAAAAACACTAATTTAACTAGTAATTACATAGTGGAAACTGTTTCCCATATTATTGTTTGATCTATGGTTAAATGCTCTTCATGGGTCTCACCAGAAAAGAAGCCTTTGTGAATCTACAAAGTCCTCATTGCAAGCTCAATAAAATAGTTGGGTATTACATCATTATTTAAGTACAGAGAAATAAGAAAAGGCTGCTGAAAGCTGCCTCTAAACCTTTCAGCACAAAAATGACAGCACTGCATTTAAAAACCAGATAAAAAGAATCAGGAAGATTAGCGCTTTATTATTCACTACGGAAGGTCATTATATTCCAAGACTTGTATAGTGATACAGAATCTTTGCACAGGCATAGTTTATTTATTTAAGAAAGCAGGTACCCATAAGCAGGTTTCCGTTTATGAGAAACATCAGTAAATCTAGGAGGAGCAAAGGTAAATCTGAGGCACAAAATCATCACAGTATGCCTAACTCATAACAGTTAACAGTTATGGTTGAAAGGCCAACAGAAGAGGTAGACTGGGATACCCATGCCAGTCTTTCAGCTACTCCAAAAATGTAGAAATGTGTTGCTCTGCCAAACTCCAGCTTCTTCAAGCTTTATATACTGACAATACAGTCCCACCACCTTAATGACCACCAGAAAATACAACATGAACTGTTATAAAATGTAACCACTTTTGTACAGGGTGTTACCCATGATACCCCTTATGTAGTATCTCTGCCACCATACCTTAATCTTTAGATAAACTACCTCTGAGGTTGCAGCAACTTAGAGAACATGGAAATGCAGTTATATCCTTTCCTCTGAGGTGGTGCATCCTTGAGAGAGATATATTTGGAGATTGGTTATAGAGGAGCAGAGCTCTACACTGATGGAGCAGAGAAATTCAGCCCTGCCCCAGCAAAAAAAATGTTTTAAAATCAATGAAATATGCCATGGGATATTCTTGGTGGTGGTAAGGGAGTCCACATTAGATCTTTCACTGACTATTGCAGAATGATATATTCTATGTAGAACCCAAAATATGTATTTTAATAAGATGTGGTATTGTAGCATTTTCTTTGATGCCATATCAACTGAATTTCTAGGATTACTTATATTAGCTCAATGTGCCATTTTTATCAAAAGTGATTTTTCCATTCTGATAAATCTGACCAATAATAGATGGGCATAAACAGAGTCATGGATTAAGAGTACTTCCCTATAAGTCATTATATAATGACTCCCTATTACTATTCAAAAACGTGCATGCTGATTGGCCCAGCCCAACCAGCGTGCCCATTGTAAATCCCACAATATACCAACGGAAAAAGGTCCAGTCACCAGGACTTTTTTCCATTGGTATAAAGTGCCCCAAAACCTTTTTTTTTTTTTATTTTTTTTTTTTTTACAATTAAAAAAAAAAGTGGAGGCAACGGAGACTTTCTTTTCCTTGTTGCTTCCATTTCAAAGCATTGATGTACTGGGTATGCATGGGAACGCAAGTCCCATACGCATGCGCAGTACATCAAAACAAAGAAGCAGTATACCACAACCAGCAGAAGAACAGTAATCCGCTGTTATACAAAAAAGTAAGTATTTTTTTTCTTAAATAATGTCATTGTATAATTGCAATAACTGACTCTGTGGTTGTGGTATATTGAAGATTTACCCACAGTTGCCTTTGTTTAATCACTCGGGCTTCGTCCTCATGATTAAACCACACCAACTGTGGGTAAATCTTCAATATACCACACCACATCGTCGGTTATTGCTTTATTATTTCATGAGTTTAATATAATTAGTAATGATGTTTGTATAGCTTTTTTCTGCCACTTGAAAGGCTTTAAAGCCTTCAAATGAGCAGCACAAGATCCTTATTTCACTTGCCCAAAGTTAAAAAGATATTGGCTGGGATTCAGAAAACGTTATCATGATGTAGTAATTGAATTGTAATCAGCAGCCATGTAAAGGGTCTGTGCCATTCAGAGATACTTGTACCACTAGCAGTAAATGTAGAGCAGCAGAGCTGGTCACGGTGTATGCAAATGGCCATATAATGGCATGGTAATGAGCAACATTAATAAAATAAGCACACTGTTGTATGCAAATGAGGTAAATCAAGATGGTGGAGCAACTGAGAAATGTATAAACACTGTACTGCAGAGGCTGTGCACACCAATGAATTTAACACCATGGATTTTTGTACTCATGCTAAGGATCTTAAGAAAAATATTAGGGGCTGCTGCACATTAGTAAATGTTTATTTGTGAAACACTATCTTTTTCATCATGCATCACAGTGATGCAGACTGTTGCCTGCAGACGCTGTGTGCCATCTGTCCTCACTTAGCATCTCAGGCATTCCATGACACTGACATTGTTCATTGCTACCATATGGATATGTAGACCATGCAAAACATAGCAGGTGTGTGTCGACCTTATCTGTAGCCCAGTAAGAGTCATGAAGTACTGGCCCTAATGGATACTAAGGGATGTGTGGCTCTATGTATACTAGCTACTGGAATCTTTCAGCAACCTGCAAGGGACACAGTGGGGATAGCTCAAGCATCTGTCTCTGGAATACTCCATCAATATCTCAATGACATGCTTCAGCATGTGGCTTTGATGAGGTAGCTTTTTTCTGGAAGTACTGGGGGCCATAAACAGCACACACATTGAAATAGAGGCACACCCGGGGAACTGGGAAACAAGTATCTGAACCAAAAAGCATATCACTCCAGCAACTGCAAGGTTTTCTATAATACACAAGGTATCCTCTACAAAAGTGGGTGCAGGCCATCAGGGCAGTTTTCATGACTGCGACCTGTACCAACATTTTGCAAAGGTAACTTCCCCCAGGGATATTTTACTGGTGATGCTGGATGTGCCCTGGAACCATAGCTGATGCAACCCACCTGAAATCCAGAAAACGAAACAGACCAGGGTACAATTAGGCACATTCACAAACAAGGAACATTACTGGGTAAGTTTTTGGGATGTTGATGACGTGCTTTTTCTGTCTGGCTCTCTGGATTCATCCAGCAGTGTCCTGCAGTATGATCTTCGCACATGTGCAAAAATATTTACAGGATGTGGAATGTTACATAATATCATATTGAAGAGGCAGATATAGCAATAGGGCCACATGCATGAGGAGCACACCATGGCATACCAGGAAGTAGAGGCAGAGCCAGACTAGGAGTGAGTGGAGGAGCCAACTGCAGGCGATCAACATGCTAGAAGAAGGTGGGCACACTATGCAGTGGTACTCACTTGGGCAAAGCTTTGACCCATAGTAAGGCAGAGTAAAGCAGATACAGTACATTAAAACTGATGCATGTAAAACAAACACCAGACTGTGCTCAGACATAGGCAACCCAAGTAACGATGTGTAAATGATAGGACACACTTATCATTATCATCTGCACAGGTGAGTAAGGGGGAATGTATGTGGATGCCTTCCACAGGGGGATGTGTGAAGGTGGAGGATAAGAAGGAGAAAGAGTGTAGCTGGGTGCATGGGCTGGGATTGGTGGACTAAAGGCAGGGATTCCATCAGCACATCCCTCTGCCATGGGCTACTGTTTCAGGAGGAGAGAGAAAGAGAAACAGTGTGTGTGTGTGTGTGTGTGTGTGTGTGTGTGAGATGTACTGTGGACAATGGTGGTGTGACTGGGTGCCTGCTGGGACACAGCCTCAGCAGTAGTTGCTGCAGTGTAGTTCAGCATCCTGTGTGTGCACACCCACCCACGGGTGCTAGGACGCAGCCTCAATTGTAGTTGTTGCAGTGTAATTGAGCATCCTGTGCATGCACACCCACCCATCGGTACAGAGACACAGCCTCAGCAGTAGTTGCTGCAGTTTAATTGAGCATCCTGTGCAGGCACACCCACCGATGGGTGCTGAGACACAGCCTCAGCAGTAGTTGTTGCAGTGTATTTGAGCATCCAGTGCATGCACACCAACCCATGGATGCTGGGACATGGCCTCCGAAGTAGTTGCTGCAGTTTAATTGAGTATCCCGTGTGTGCACACCCATCCATGGGTGCTGGCCCTACTAGCACTAGCACTGGTTACCCTTGTTTCCTGGGTGTAGTCACCCCATCAGTTGATGTAGCATTAGAAGTCCCAATGCTACATGAGCATGGTTCACCTCCATTCACCTCCACGATGGCCACCATCTATAGACATACCAGTGGAATACCTTCAAAGATTATACTTCACACATAGCAGGCAAGCTTGAGAGGACAGGGCACATTCCAGTAGTGGTTTAAAGTATCAAAGCAATCACACATGCAGGGCATGCCTTTGAGATCATCTCACACTTCCTGCACCAGCCTAACCAACTCTGCCATGCCTGCAGTGGTAATAGACTGGGTGTCCATGATAGCCCTGCACATATATTGGGTTATGGCCATTGACGTGGCAACCTCAGGGGTAGGGCAGTAACCATGTCTCCACTCTAGCCCAGTAATCACCCTCCCATGTGCTCCCCTGCACAATGGTCCTGGTAACAGATCCCTGCATATAACTAATAGGGTGTGTCACACTTTCCTTACTGACATTGTCTCTAGTAACTTGTCAAACCTTTATGGTGTGTGCCTCCTGGGTTTCTACAAGAATATAAGCTGTGTCCATGTTTTATGTAGAGGATGCAGTGGTCAAATTCCCTGTGTACAGCACAGAGCTCTGGCTGCGCCAGCTCATGCCCATCATCATCCTCCTCAGAGGAATCAGATCCTCAGTAATCAGACAGTGGTAGTTCCACAATGGTGGTCACCAGTAACCATAGTCCCACATGAATATCTGAAAGCCAGACATAGAAATAGTAGCCATTTAAAACCACGCAATTAAAAACCATACCATGTATGATTTTTCTGATCTCTGATTTTTTGAAAAAGTCACCATGGCAATGGATGACGGTAAAATGGCACACACTAAATACCTTGACCTGGCCAAAGCTTTTGACCCAATTCCTCACTTAGACATAGTAGAACACCTAAATAAACTGGGAATAAACCCCTATGTCAGCCACTGGATTGTCAACTGGCTCACACATAGGACACAGATAATCAAAATAAAGGGACATTACCTCCACAAAGAGACCAGTCACCAGTGGATTCTCCCAGAGTGCTTTGCTGGGACCTCTCCTAATTGACATCTACTCTTCTGAAGTAAAAGCTAGTACCAGATCTCTGCCTGACCACGTTTGCAGATGTCTGAAAGCTAGGAGCAGTCATTGATCCCCAAATGAGTTAGCCATCCTGTTGGAAGGTTTCTTTCAAATAAATAAATAAATAACTGGTGCTAAAATCGTGGTATGAAATTAAATGGGAAAAAATGCATTATGGTATCCTCTGGGAAGTCATCAACCCTAGGGAGCTACCACATTGACAACATGCTCATAAGTGTTAACCAAGTTGTTTAGGATTTGGGAACTTAAATGGACAGTGACTTAACTTTTGACCAACATGTGTCTGTAGTTATAAGAAAATCATTTTATGTTGCACAGCTTATAAATAAAGGATATAATTGTCCCCATTTACTCAGTCTTCATTAGGCCAATCATTAAATTTAATGCCCCTCTGACTGCATTCATACAGCAGTTGCAGGACCTATTAGATAAAGCAGGACAACAGGAATTGGCACTGATAATGGTTAACGTAAATGCACATATCAAGACAGACAGAACAGGATATGAGGACTGCCTAGTTCCACATGGGTGGGGCAACAGGAATAAAGAAGGAGACCTGTTTGGCAAATGGCTTGATAGTAGCCAACACATGGTTCATAAAGAGAGACAGTCACACGATTGCATACAATTACATTTCAAGGAATTATTCAGGGCTCTAGCACCCCAAAAATTGAAGAAAATAGGTGGCATTGAAGAAGAATGGCAATTCCTCAAAACAGCATGTGTGAGGACTACAGTATGGATATACAGACAAGCCAGGTATGGAAATAAGGTACATAAGGAAAACTGGTGGTCGAATGCAGAAATCCAGGAATCAGAGGGGCTGCAGCCAACTGACATATTGTGTCAGGTGTAGTGTATAACAGAAAAATGCCAAAGAAGCTGAAAAGTAAGGTGTATAAGTCAGTGGTGTGACTAATATTGCTGTATGGTACAGAAACATGGTCAGTAAAGGCAGAGCATTTCAGAAAGCTAGAGGTGATGGAAATGAAGTGCCTGAGAAGGGTGGTAGGATGTACGCTGTTCAAAATATTAAGAAATGAGGACAAATTATCTATGATATAATCAAAAAGAATGAACACAAACCAAGCCAAAAGAGTAAACAGAATCCAGGCAGCAAAAAAAAAATGTAAATCCAACACACTTTAATAATCCATATAAAATCCGTATAAAATCCAATCATAGAACAACTACGTTTAAATCAAAAGAATAGATGAGTGCTTTTGTTTCGTTATTATCAAAAACCTGATACTAACAAAATGAAATCACTTATCTATTCTTTTGATTTAAAGTTGGTGGTTTTATGATTGGATTTTATGCAGATTATTAAACTGTGTTGGATTTGTGTTTTTTTGCTGCCTGGATTCAATTTAATCATTTGGCTATCTATAATATAATTCCAGTTCTTCTCATTAGGAGTAATATATAATTATTGACAATGGGATGGGTAAGGTCAATCTAAAACCAAAGGGAAACTGTCTGGGCAAGGGCAGCTAGCCTAGTATTTACCCATGACCCTATTAACCTCTGTGCAGTGGGTTGTGCTGGTGGAATCCCTGAAGTTCCTTTAGAATACAAACTGACAACATTAAGATCTAATCTAAGAATGAATGGGTCTGGAGGCCCTACATGTGCTGCACAAAGGAAGAGCTGTACATACCTAGAGCATCTTCTGTAGGCAGTCTTGATACCCATTGAAGCTCTGCATTAATATCCAGCACTGCACTATGGGACAATGCAGAAGTGTCACTGCCACGGACAGAGGCCAGAAACAACTCTTTCTAAGTCAGAGGTGGCTCAACCAATGCCTACCACCCACCAACCTACCTTCCCATGCCAGGCGGACAACTCCTTGTTTAGCAGCATGAATAGGGTCAGTGGCCCTGTGTCAGATCATTGGATACATGCAGTCCTGATGACCAACAGCATTAACATCACATATTTCCAAGCATGGGTTTGGGAGGCTTAATTAGCAGCATCCAGTACAGAGAGCCATTAGGCATGGAGATGGAGGGCCTGGATAAGCACCTCATTCTTTGCATCGGAGAACTTTGCTTTCCTGGTAAGTTTTTCTGCAGACACAACTCTGTGTTTCTGCTTTGGCAGTCTTTAGGACATTGATTTATAGGTATGGAAAACACTGCTGTAAACATCTTGATTGGGAGTGACCCCCAAAACCCCTTTTAATAATGTTCTTCCCCTTGGTCATATAATGTGCTGCCCATATAACTGACATTCCTCTGTGTCTATCCAGACAGGGCACCCACTGTCAAGCACATAAAAGTGCTAACCAAATGACCGTCCACATGGTTTCCCAGAAATGACCGCAGTCATTTGTTCATAGTTTTGAAGCTGGCATTTCTTGGAACAGACTCACCCAGTGCCGAAAAAAATGCTGTTTAGTCTTCCTTCATTCTCTAATTATGCACTTAGTCTAGTGCAGGGCCAAAGGGAAATAGATTCTTTTCTGGCATGTATTAGATGCTAGGCATAGAAACCCATGTCACATGAGGCACCAACCCATCACAAACTGCACACAAACACACACACACACACACACGCACACACGCACACACACACACGCACACACACACACACACACACACACACACACACACACACACACACACACACACATGCAAACACCCATGCATAGACACAGATACACAGACATACAGACACACACACACACATGCATAGACACAGACAGACACACACACACACACCCACACACATGCACACACACACACATGCAAACACCCATGCATAGGCACAGATATACAGACACACATACACATGCATAGACACAGACAGACACACACACACACACACACACACACACACACACACACACACACACACACACACACACACACACACACACACACACACATGCAAACACCCATGCATAGACACAGATACACAGACATACAGACACACACACACACATGCATAGACACAGACACACACACACACACACACACACACACACACACACACACACACACACACACACACACACAGGATATGGACACTTCCAGGCACTTTTTAGGAATGTCAGTTTACTCATGGCATGTCTTTGGGATGTGGAAGAAAACAGGAGCAGTAAAGGAAAAAAAACAAACAGGAGCAGTAAAGGAAAAGAAAACAATGTAGACACCAGGAAGATGTACAGGCTCCATGTAGAAGGAATCAGAGAACTGAATTACAGAACCAGGTTCCTTCCTGCTAATAATAAAACATCAAATATTCCTAACCTTCCCTGGATTGTAAACTACCCATAGCTCGACATCTTCCATTTATTTAAAGCAATGAGTAAAAATGTCACACAGGACAGTGGAAAGTCTAGCCTTGCTAAATTTTTCTTTTGGTTTTTACTGATTGTTTTAGTTTACTGATTGGGATATTTTGCAGACACCCTAATGGTTATGAATATCAGCTGGGAACTACAACCCTGTGTTTCTAAAGGTTAGCCAAACATTCTACTTATGCTATGCTGATGATGCATTGAGAAGGCCGAAACTTGCATGTCCACAGCTAGTGGGGTTTGGCATTATTGGCCTGAATGTGTCCATAAATAGACTTAAAAAGAAAAAAGTCATGGACATTCAGAATTGCCATATAGCTGACACACCTGATATCCTTCAAAGGTCATTTGCACATATCCCATGTTGCCTCTAATACAAGAGGTTTAAGAAATCTCACAGTGGAAAGTTTAACCTTCCATTTATTTCTCATAATCTCTTTAAATTCAAATTGAATGATTTTAACTACCATTTAAACTCACCATTTTATTATACCAACTTTTGGTCTACCGTTTTGACATCTCTCCTTTGTAAAAAAAATAATTTTAAAAATAAGACTACTGATATTGATATAGCTAGTGTTGTGAATACCACTACTGAAAAGAAAACTGTCCACTTCTGCAAACATAAATTCACATCTTACAACTTTCTTTTTGGTGGGGGGATTTGCCTCGAACAGCTCCTATATAGAGACAGCCATACTATACCCCCACTTAAATGTAATTTCTTCTGAGATCACTGCATCCTGGAAAAATGACTGCAACTTCACAGAATAAGCAACACTAAAACTAGCCACAGTCAGGTGGGAATTACAAGTGACCTTTATGCAGTCGTATGACTCCAACATAACATTAATTATGCCTACCCAAGTAAGGATGCCACCTGTCCAGATTATTTCTGGATTGCCCGGTAATTAAGTGCTCTGTCCGGTTGTCCATTTTTCACCTTCAGAATCCAGTATTTCATGAGGTCAGGACAGCTCCTTCCTCACCTGACTGGTCTTTGGTTTGAAGCAGTCAAGCAATGTTCAGTTAATTAGTGTGACAGTTAATCTCACATGACAATCAATAAACGGTTTAAGCAGTTATGCTCTGCCACCCATCTTGTGGCTGAGTTATAGACTGTAATAATCTTATTCTATTTTGTGAGTGCTGTCTTTTTTTTTTTTTGAGAGGCAACAGGCAAGTCATTTCAGTCCTTGATTGGGATTGTGTGATGTTAAGGATTCTGCAGTTAGTAGTTGTGGTGTGTTATGTGTTGGTGTGACCCGAAGTCTTGTCTTAAGATCTGAACTTCATGAATTTTGAACTACAAGATGACTGGCTATTATGTACTGCAAGTAAATTTGAAGTAAGTTGTAGTTGTAGTGGTAGGCATACTGGTAGAGCTGCATAAAATAAATCTCGGTCTCCCTCACACATATGACCAGATGACTGGGAATTTTTTGCTGGTTGTTGATATATATTTTTTCCTGACTGTTTATTCTATTTTTTTGAAATTGTTAACCTAGGGCACATCATTAACCTCATTCACTACCATAGCATTTTAAGATTCTGCCTAGGGCCTAAGCTGTCACTTACCAATTGTGTGTATGGTACAGTGCTAGTGTTTTCTCTGTTGCGTGGACTTCAAATAACTCAATGTCTTTCTTTTTGATGAAGATAATGGGGAAGCCATCAATTAGGCAGTGTGGCTAAGAAATCCACCACATTACTGAGGGTTGGGGAGCAGCAGACACATACAGACTTTTGCTTTTTGTTTAGGGTGGCAGCTGCTAGAAGTCCGGATAGCATATTATTTGAAAACAGTGTTAAGTTAGCTAGCACTCAATCACAGTTTCTTAACTTTAAGAAGTATTACACTTTAAAGTCCACCATTATTGAATAACTATTAATCCTCTTTATTTACCAGAAAAAGGAAACTGAATTAAGAATTATACAAGAAAACAGTCAATCATCAATAATAATAATAGTGCCAGCTTCTAGAGTTTAATACTTCTATGTTTATTGAGAAATGTTTATGTACTCCGGGGCTGTTCTAGAAAAAAAAACAATGTGTGTTTACTCACTGGACTGGGGAGACTGGGTCTACCAGATGAAGGCAGCAGGCTAGATGCAGGTTTGTTTCAGTGGTGTGATTTTGCATTTGGCCAAAGCACATTCTGAAATCAGGCACTGATAACAGGAACAGCAGCTGTTTGGACAGGAAGTGGCAGCAGCAGGGCAATAAAGCTGATGGCAACACTAGCAGGCAGAGAAACTCTGTGTGTGTGTGTGTGTGTGTGTGTGTGTGTGTGTACTGTGCACCGCAGAATATCCTTGACTTAATTGCTTCATATTTTACTTTTGTTCTTCATAAAATATCAAATTTTCAGATAACTAATGAGAGTTATGGTCAGTCAGTAACACCAGATTTGAGATATTAGTATTTCTTAATTGCTCAAGAAAAACTTGACTGCACTGTTATAGTCAACTGTTAAGACTTTTACAGGATGTCCAGATTTATGCCTAAATTTTTGTGTGTGTTACCATAAAAATCTGTGTTTTTTCACTGACGAATCTGTGGAATAGTAATAATTGTGGGAGGGGTAAAATTTGCACAGAATTTGTCAGCTAGGATATTAGCTATTTCCTTTGGGTCAGAGAGGGTAGTATTAATGTGGACTAGCTTTGAACATCGTTGGGTGTTATTTCTTAACTTCCTGAAATAGCTAAAGAAAGATTTACAGCTGTTTGGTTTTAGTGGAGATTTTAAGTTCATATTCAGCTTTGAGCTTCATAATGGTTCTTTCCTGGTTTGCTTAAATGTAAGTAAATAGAAAGAGATTTCTTATAAAAATTAACGGTGCTTACGTATTATCGCAACAAGATTTCCAACGTGCGAAAATTCATTCTGTTTGACCAAACTATTCCTGCAAACCTTGAAATGTAGGAAATACAAATCAGTACTGTGTCACTTTGTGTATCCAAAGTGAGACTACCATTGGGAAAATGAAAGGGAAGTTACTAGATGCAAAAGATTTCCCAGTACTGGCGTGTAGTTCTACCTGAAAATCCCCTTGATTGTCTTCACTTCCTACCAGACGTTCTGATGCACATAAAGGGACACAAACACTGGAGGTACTGTCTCCAGTCCACACACTGATATTTTTCGGAAGATAATATTGGTTGTTGCCAGTACTGTCTTATTAAATTTGGGTCCCGTTCCTACTAAATAACCTGTTTGAATGTTGTACACATTTAGGTCCCACTAAACCTTCTGTGTGTTTTTCATAGCAATCAATTGCCAAAAAAAACTGTTTAAAAGAGAGGGTAATCCCCACTTTTTTGTGAAACACAGAATAGTCAGACCTTAGAAGGCAAGACCGAACGTCCGTTCTTCAATTTACCGTCAGTTATCGCAGCTTGGAAATCTGGTTGCGATAATACGTAAGTACCAAATTAACTCATTCACTGCAATGGAGCTCGGGAAGTTTGCACTGTAACTTTCAAAGGGTGGAGCCTAAGCTTTTGACAGAATCAAATGATGTCCTCACATTTCAAACAAATGTTCATGTCTCTGGAGCCATAGGGGTTATGAAAGAAGTATAAATGGCAAATTCCACAACACAAACTATTTTTACAGTTAATATTCTTTAGCTTCTAGGTCTTAAACCGTATTTTATAAGTTACAGTAAACACACTATTACATTTGTAATATTTTATAAATAACTTAGAATATCTCTGCAACCACTCAAGTTACACACATACTGTCAGCAACATTTTATTTATCTAGTTGAGAGCTTTCATATGAGGTTAAGGAGTTCTGCCTGTGTTATTTTTTTGTTGAGATATTTAGAAAAATGTGAAAATTATATCTATAATAAATTAAAGTCATAAAAACAAAAGTTATCTATTTACCTGCACTAGATGACAGAGGTCAAATATTAATACAGTTGAGTTTGCCACTGTGTGAGACTTAAGATGAAATATTTTAAAACCTTGTACATAGCATGGTTTTAGAATTATTGACACAAATATGAACAAGCAATATTTGATGCCTAGAGGCATCAGTAGGAGTTAGCTGCAAATGCACCTGGACGAGTCACTCAAATGTAATGAGTTAAGTATTTTTCTCATGTTATACAGTTCATTTATATGGGTATTCCACCATAGGGTTTTATTTTAAATGTCTCATCTTTGGTGCAGATAAGGACTACCTAATCAATACAACTATTTAAATGGGAATAGGAAGCCAGAGGTCTGGAAGGGAGCTTTAGCAATGGGATTCACTAACGAAGAATTACAGCAGAATTTATTTTTGTCATCAAGTAAATAAAGAAGGGTTGCTTTTGAGGAATCTGTGTAGACTGCAATTGCCAGAAAACTCAAGTGCAAATATGAAGGCTTCTGAGTTTGTTAAATGTACTATTATCCTGATTCTCTTCAAATTTGTTTTTCTATTCAGACACTAAAATGAAGTCTACATGACAGATTTAAAATCCTAAGAAAGCTGGGGAGGTTTGATGATGTCCTGCACCAGTTGTACTGTGAAGTACCTTATACAAACATTTGAGAAGTACCCAATTACAATGAAGAGACCTCATAGAATGATTTCCTCTAATAGTAATGCTGATCTTGTGACATGCCAAATTTTGAGGTAGCAGATAATATTCTATGTACCTCTATTATATCCACATTAATAAGAAATGTTGTTCCTTTCGATAGTTTCCTTGCTTCATTGTACATTTGCTGTTGCATTCAATAAATGCACATGGAATTCAAGACAGTTGATTCCGGGTGGGTGTGGCTTGATAAATGAGGTGGGTTTACCAACAGATGGTGTGTGGTTAAAACCTAGAGGGGGCATGGTTTCCTTATCAGGAAATGGTACAATAGAAAGGCAGCAACTCTATACCCCAGTAACCTTGTGACAGAAGACTATATTTTAAGAGGATTCAACCAAAACACCTAAGGAGGGAAAACTGCTAAAAAACTTTCCAGAGATCTATGTAAAAATAACCTAGCCACAACAAAAACATCCTGGACAATAAGAGACAAAAATAATTTTAACTAACAAAAAAAAAAAAAAATAACTACATGGACAATGGCATACAGAGTTTTAGCTAACACAAAAAATCTTTATAGCTACATAGTTCCTTTTCCACCTTTCCCTGTCTCACTTTATCTAGATTATCAGATATTAGTTCCCATGCTAATACATAATAAAGTACCCTTTATAACACATTTGGTAGCTAGGGGTAACCTTGTTTTTCCCGAAGGGTATGACTATGCATTTTTTGGCATTTAACTTTAGCCACGGCCTAAAGTTAAATGCCAAAAAATGCATAGTCATACCCTTCGGGAAAAACAAGGTTACCCCTAGCTACCAAATAGGTGGCAATCCACTGAGCACAGAAGAAGTTATCAGGGACCTGGGGACCCAGGTTAATAGTAGTCTGTCATTCGACACCCATGTAGCTAAAGTAGTTAGGAAGACCTTCTACATTGCCCACCTTATCATGAAGGGATTCTCATCTAGATCAAGGGAGGTCATAGTCTCCTATACTCATCACTCATCAGACCAATGATTGAGTACAATGCCCCATTCGAATGTATCTGACCCGACACTTGCAGCAGCTGGAGAGGCCACAAAGTTCCTCACCAAAAGGATAAAGGGTCTCAAACATCTGTCCTATGCTGCCCGACTGAAAGAACTCCAGCTCTATTCAGTCGCACGCTTGCTCAGAGGTGACCTTTGCCTAACATACAAGGCCATGTCAAACCCAGATTTGATGAATATGCTTCACCTCAAAAATCTAGATCCGTCAGAGCCACAAGGGCGGAGACTTAAACCTCGACACGGCTATTAATAGGACGTGCTGGAGGGATAGATTCATCACCCAAAGACTCCCTATGCTGTGGAATAAAATCCCGGTATATGTGAGGCAGAGCACCTCGCTGGCCTTGTTCAAGAGAAATCTTGACCAATGGATGGGAGATCGCAGATATACCCCAGGGATTACCTCAGTGTCACTGCTCGACAGAGGCACAGCAAAATAATGGGTATAGTTCCCCATACTAAAGGGGTGGCGTAAGCCACAAAACTATGGGCTAGGCTTGTAAATGCCCTCGGGCAGATAGCCTAGTATGAACCTATGAACCTATGAACATCTGTCCTTAGTGGATAAATCCTTTATTACCATATTCTCTCTCCTACATTCTGACCAACACAATACATGGTTTATCAATACAGACTTTAGCCTCAGACTGTATTCCATAAACATGGATCAAACCCTGAAAATGACCAACATCCTCCAAATTTTGCAGTCACTTTGTCACAGCATTCCTGTAAGCTAAAAGGTTTATCACCTATCATTCAGTGTTACTCCCAGAATAAATGCACTTTTTCACATGTAACCCACTAAGTTATCCCTTAGTTACAAAGGAATACATCATAAGATTTAAACAATAGCCCTGCCAAACTATCCATCTTAGTACACTTATAATAACTTATATTAATCCCCACACATAAACTGGCACAACCATACAACCTAAATAAAGTGACAAATATGAGATCTCAATTAACAGACATAGTACAACTCCATAATAATCCTTTTTCAGATCTAAGGTCTCCATATAATTCCTCAGCTGACTTTCCTTATTAGTTCCTTTTTTCAGTAAACAAATCACCTACCCATCCTTACTTTCAATCAAATGTCGGATATTGTCTAGTCAATGTAAATACTACAATTTTTACCTTAGCTACTACAAGTTCCGACAATTTCATGACAGAATTAAATGCCAAAATTGGACAATTTATGAGACAGTTTTATCACTAAACTTATTAACTGATTAATTTTAAAATACTTAAAATATCAACACAACCAAACAACCTTTCCATAACATACAGATAATCATATCTGTTAAAAAAATCATATTGCTCACAGAATGTTTTATAAAACTCTTCCAGTATCATTGCGTCCAGGAGTCACTCCATTCTTCATGTTTCTGATAGGTGCAATAATTCTTCAGTTTTAAATAATGGTTCCTTCCCTAAAGGTTCCAATTTATGTGGAACTCCTACTTTACTCCCAGTTCATCCTCCCTGCACATGGAATCACATAATAAGGGGTCCATGTCAAGTATACACCTGCCTACCTGCCAAATCCAATGGTGCGGTTCCACAGGAATAAACCATAAAACATCAGCTAGGCATTTCTCCCCAAAAAACTCAATTTCTTTTACTTCATTCTATTATTCTGTCACCAGTACCGTATTTATACTTTTAAATCGTCAACTTTCTTTTTCTACAGAGCTAAAATTTCAAACTATCTCTAGTCAGTTTTTACCGTACATTAAGTTTATTTTTATCTAACGAATCATTCACTTTTAATTGCAACATGTTCTTCTCTTACTTTCTTTCTCTCAAGTCTGATTAACCTATAACTCCACTTCAGTGTAATTGGGAAGCAGGATCTTATTCAAGCACTCATTGGATAAAAGCAGAGAAACAACTGTGAATGAGATGTCAGTCCATAAATAAAACTGGCTCATAACCACAGAGATAAATATATTAATATAACAACAAGCTTCCATAGAGTGCTTTTAAAACACATATACATATAACAACCATATTACAACCATTTAAATGCACAGACTAAATCATCTGACTGCATTAACTTAGTTAACTTAATTAAGCATCTCTGCTCTTAAAGCAATACTACCCAGTCTATCTCTTCACATTCCTTACATTTTTCTGTTTCAGTATCAGTGACCATTTTATATTAATAAAACTCTTCACTCCAGATGGAGCATCTGCTGTTAGTGCTGTTATCCATCTGTATTCACAGTGTTCTCTCCTTGTTCTGATGTCTTCACCTCTCAGATTATTACCAAAAACTGTGAAACAGCAAGAATTATGCTTAGACAATGCATTAGTTTCCATCCTCCTCCTTATTTCTAGCAAGTGCTCACAAACGCATTCCTTTTACCTCCTGTTAGATTTAACAATACAAATTAAATTTTACATACAGCAATACAGACAATATTTTGTGACTCATAGTCAGGAATATTCTTTAAAATAAAACTCTTCCACTCACAGGATATGTAAAAGATTTACACAGACACACACACACATATATATATATATATATATATATATATATATATATATATATATATATATATATATATATATATATATATATATACTCCCTCCTAATTATTTATACCAACTCTGAGACTGCACTACGGTGGCAAAAGGGCAAATTACCTGATCCCCACTGTACTGTGATCTCAGTCATAATGGTTTGATGAACCAATTTGTTGACCATATGGGTTTCAAAACTTGGGCATTCGATAAACTAGCATAGACCCATGGGATCCTATTACATTTTTGAATGCTCAGATGAGATATCAACACAGTATCAAGTCAAAACAGCTAAAACAACCTAGCATCAAAAGGAAAACAATGGGGAATGAAGCAATACCCTGATCCCTGCTGTGCCACGATCCTGCACAACAATACTCCAACCCCACTCAGTACTCTGCCTCCACTTCAGTGTTCGTGCTTTTTTGTATAACATTATGCCAGTCCTTAATTTGTGTGTTTGACTATACAATGGAATATACCTGTTGCTGGTATACCAACAGCTATCACATAAGACCAAGTCATAAAAGTGGTATCCAAAGCTAAAACTACTGTATTGCTGGGTCCTGATAATATCCTTGGATGCATCTTAAACAGCAAAAAGTATGATTTAACCACAAACCTAGAAGCATTATTCAATCTCATCCTTCATACAGGTTTTCTACCAAGTTAATTGAGAACAGCTACAGTCATTCCCCTGTGTAAGGGAGTACCTTCCACAGACCCAGGCAATCACATACCCATAAGTCTGACCGACCTCATATGCAAAGTCATGGAAAGACTATTCATGAAACTAATCAGAACATATGGAACCTCCAAACACTGGACCTGTCTCAGTTTGCATTTGTCAAGGGCAGGTTATACTTACTCAACCTGGTGCACTTTTTATAAAGGTCACCAAAGCAGTGGATGAAGACAAAATGGTACACACCATATACTTCAACTTGGCCAAAGCTTCTGGCACAATCCCTCAGTCTGGTACTGTATAAAAGC